>NW_019213932.1:0-165685 GCF_002532875.2 Varroa jacobsoni | reverse complement strand
CAAACAAAAAAGGATAACGATAATTTAAAGGTTTAAGCGTGAAAAGGGTTTAAAGGCGCGTAAGAAATCTCGCGGAAGAACTGGAAATGTGTCATTTTCTATTGTTCGAACGGTACAACACGATTTAACAATATTACCTAAAGAGGTTTCACTGTTCTTCTTCAAAATACATGCAAATAACTTCTCTCATGTTTGCCAGCTGCACCCTCCGCAACTGATAGATTTTATGTACACGAACGCAACAGCGCCAACCTTACGGTGGATACTCACGACCGTTGCCAATATATCGATCGTTGGAAAATACCGTACACTCGTTAGAATAGAAAAAGCAAATAGAATTATGCCTGCTAAGATAATTTGATTCTCTGACTTATTTCCTGTCTATGCAATGGTAACAAGGAGACGTGAACGAACATATTGCCAACACAGAGGCTCTGTCAACTTCATAAAGCATTGGACAGAAGCAATGGAAGTAAGAAAAGTATAACTGCCGATAACCTCTTCGGTACCGTCTCCGCTAGCTTCTATAATCTTCTTGAAGATAGCCACTTTTAGCGGCGAGTTGAATATGGCCAGCCGTCTAGTCAAACGAGTTGTTTTAAATAGCAGAAACCCAAATTGGACTTCACTTGAAAATTACTATAATATATTATCTACGTTAATGTAAATCATTTAGAAATTTTGAAGATTAGCAGGAACGAAAAACGCCACAGCTATTCGATAGCCGCAGACATGTATCTGGGTAGTGATTCATATGGGTTGATATATATGTATATATAAATGGTGCACAATTTCTAGTTGCGTTGCTTGCAATACGTAGAGTTTCTATACATTTATATTTCTTCATGACGTTTTTGCCGGACTAAAGGTGACTTAGCTTAAAATTCAATTAAAAGTTCGTAATTCAATTAAAAGTAAAAGAAAATGAATCAATAATTTCTTGAAGTTCACTTATTTCATTACGGCAGTATCCTAGCCAATTGTGTGACAGTGCACATTTTTATAAAAATAATTCGTCACCACACATAAATACTTTTTATACTGTTATTTCTGTTTATGTATATTCTAGAAGATTTCTGCTGCGTAGCGTTCCATTACGTCTGTGAACTCTGAAAGATGCAGGCCATTAAAGGACGAAGAGTTGTGCAACAAGGTCCTTAAATAGAATTTGTTTTCGTGAAGCCTGTGTTCGACATACATTATATCAGGTCTGCAGTATTTGTTTCTATTTTGGAAAACCATATATGTACATCTGTGTGCTTGTTATTTTACTCGGCCTATCGGGCCGAAATTGATCAGAGAAGAGCACACGTATTCTGGTTAGTCTGGCGTCAAATTGAAACTGCTCTTCTTGGGGTGCTCGTATTATATAGAGTACTCCAAGTAGAGTATATATTGGCCAATATACGATATATTTCAACTTTGTCATTGACGCTCACGTTCATTAGAGTTCTCAGAATATAAGATTATCCATACATGATCTACATGCGGGCCGTTTCTTATCTACGCAGTTTAAAAGTTCCGATTCCCGTGTAGAACTAATTAGAAGCCTACGGCTATTTAAACAGCTGACGTTTTTCAATATACTATGGTCTTGCCGAAAACAACATATTAAAGGATCGTAAGTGTGACGATGGTTTGATGGTGCTCATTGGACGATGAAACGACTCAAAGCAGAAGAATGTTTTTCAAGCTGGATACTATTGGTATTAGTGCACCTCAAGATTGAATTTCTATTCCTCATCTACTTCGATAGCACGCATGGCTGATCTCGAATAATATTCTGTATGAACCATATATAGATTTACCATATGCGAGATATCGACAGAGCCACTTCACCAATTCCCTGATTTACGAATCGTTACCGTCGTTTACCTAACTTCAATAGAGATATTCGTTTACTTCGAAGAAACAGGTCTCACAGACGCCGAAACCAAACAAAGTCTACCCAAACCTGACGTACACGAATTCGAATCTTTCCTCGCTTTTCTAACAGTGACCCTCGTCGTCATCATGTTTGAAAGCTGACATTAATACGCACCTGATGTTGATAACGTTCGTTTTGCGAAACGTCGCATTATACGGGGCGTCTGCCTACGTTTGTCACAACAGCGCGTCCGTCACCCCTGCTGCGCCCTAGCAAAATAAAACAGTCTCTTGGAAGAAAGAACTGTGCAGTTGATACGGCAACCACAGGAACCTCAAGGAGCTAGAAACATTTTTTTGCACAATCTTCTATGTCGTAGTACGATATAATAAAATAATTAACTCTGACACTCAAGAAGATAATAACTTCTAACACGCTAGTCGCACAAATGGGCATTAGCCACTAGAAGTCCTTACAATAGCCCACAACGTTATAACCGTTGGTATAAAAAAGTTCTTATCTCCATACCAAAGGAAGAACCCAGAAGACCTGGACATTCGACGTCTTGATAAGCTCTGCTATGACGTAGGCCATGACAATAGATTCACATCTAAAACATAAGCTGCCCTGATAGGATATACAGCTGACTACCATAGGTGACAGCTATCTTGGTTCACCTATTGGATAAATGTACACATCCTCCACATGACGTTTTTCGTTTTTATTCCAAGACGCAAGCGTTTTCTGTTTCCAACCATATGGCCTATCTGTCTATATGTGTACAGAATGAGCACTAAACAATTCGTTTGATAGAACAAAAGAAGAGCAACACCAAGACAACATGAACTCACCTGTTTCTCCATCCCTGTACAATCCTTCGGTTGAGCTCAAAGTCATCACTGGGTCTTCGGCGTTCACTGGTTAAACTGCTGCTACATTGAACGTTTTCGCGATCTGAACACTGAGAGTTGTTCGGGGACATCGAGGTTGCAATCGCGTTAACCCTGTGAAACCGGAGTTGATAAATAACAAGCGAGACAGAAGTAATAACTTCAGCTAGTGAACTTATGTTATAACACATACACAACACAAGTTATTATTTATATGATGGTACGAGAGTTGTAGCTCAAAGACTCAAAACAATCTACACCACAAAAATTATCATTATTTTAGCGGATGGAATAACAGTCAATAGTTGCTTACTAAGAATTTGAATCTGATAAATACGGCCGTTAGGCTTCTTGCTCTAATCAATGTTCATCAAACAAAAAAAAGGAACAGATACACATTAAGTGAAAACACACACTGAAGAACACGTATATATAGTTCAGGTTGGCCTTTTTTGAAGGTCTCCTAAGTCCGTACAATTTCTTTCATAAATTTAATTTTTTTAAATTAAAAAAAATTAATTCAGACTTTATCACTGAGAACCTGTGACGCAATTGGCAAAGAAAAATAAGGCGAAACCCAATAGACCTATATTACACCATTTGCAAATCTCGTCGACGTAAAGATATCTTTAGTTGGCATTGGTAAAACATCATGCATAAAACTGGTTTTTTAAAAGCTAGACTAAACAATTAAGAGTCCGTAACAGATTAGGGTAGTTGCATCCTGCAACCCGTGCTTATATACACAGTCATATTTGATAACATCTTTGGACGTCAATAGATGAAGCAAATTTTAAATGCCACTTTGAATGAGATAGGTTCTTAAGGTTCTACGAACTTTAAATAATTACGGTAGTTAAGCCTATAAAGCGTCCTTGATGAATAATACAATACTAATTCCAAACATTTAATCTAACTTCAGTAGGCGCAGCATATTACCCCGTATTTTAAGGTCTAAACAACACTCGGCCTGAGCTAAGCAGTTATTCCGAATTCAGCCCTGTAAACAGCAAGATTCTTCACGAAAGTTTGAAGCCATAAGAAGAACGAACTATTAGCGTCCTGTGTGCTCGATTTAATCAGAGCTAAGCGGAAAAATAGTCACTACAAAAGTTGCTTTAAGAAGATCTAGTAATAAAATTGCCCGGTCGGTACCATCCAATTCGTTCGACAACCCAATCGACACTGGTTTGTCGAATGGTTTATATATATATATATATATATATATATATGTAAATAGATAGAATATCAAATTGTGCCGGTGCTCGGGATAGCTGTGAACATACTCTAAACGTATGATCAAAACGGGTAACGATTACGCTACTGGGAGTCGACTAACTTCGATAAACGTGTTTCTCTAACACCTCGACCGAAAGATTCGAAGCAATTCTCGCATTTCACTTCACCGATTGGGTTTACTGTTAAGTCTTCAATTTGAGCGGTGTCGGGTAGGTATTTTACATTTTCCATGGAGTTGACCTGCAGTTTTCGAAATCCCGTATACGTGGAGGTTAGAAGGTACGATTTTGCGCATACGTTACTTAGAACGCCTGTTTATTTGGTGAATTATCCAAGTAAAGTATTGATCCCGAAGCTTATGCTAATCGGGCATAAGTGTGTCGGCGCAATAGGATAATAGCAATAATAACAGTACTAAATTGCCTTTGAAGAAAAAGTGCTTAAAATTTGGCTGGAAAAAACACGGATCTTCCTCAGAAACATTTTCATTATATGATTGAGTATTCGATCCCAGAATAATAGTCAGCAGTTTGGAGCCAGTTCGTAGATACTTCATATTTACATAGGTCGCCGTCATTGCTATTACAACACAACGATAGAATGTAGGTACATGTGGCTTCTGGACAGAACTGTGAGCTTTTAATATTAGTCATATTGAACGCCATATGACGCCACAGATATGTGTGACCAATGAATGTAAATATCGTTTAAGAGACCGGAGCGACACCAAAAAAGGCAGCAGAATACTGCCCACTGAGTGAACCCAAGGCTATAACACAGCCATATGGGCCTCTCGCCATTATCGTACCATCGCCTTATGTTAAGGAAAAACGCTGCCTTTCCTAACGACGGAACCTCCGTGTATTGAATCGGTGTGAAGGAGATCCACATGCTCATGTGGGATAAAATTCAAAATGATGAGAAAAGGGAATTCACGTACTAGAAACAGGATTCATTTTATCTCCCTAATAATGTAACGTAGTTCAACTAGTCAAAATTGACTAGTTGATTGTCAAGACGGCCCAAAGGTTTCATTTAGGATTGAAGGTTCGTGGGAACGTGTGATTTGTCAGGCTGTCCTCTAACTTCGCTCGGCAGAGTACTTTGCTTAACGTCGTTACAATCGTAGAAATTCATTTGTTCTTCCGGTGTCACAATGATTTGAATTTTCTATTGTTTACATAAAGGGACGCGCACCTATTACGTTTGAATGGCAGCGAGAATGGCCAGGCCAATGATCTCTGGTCAGGACTGGACTGGACCTCTCAGCGAGGTCGCAACAGTGGTAACGTATTTGTCGGGTATTAACCGAGAAGGGTCACAAAGTGGTTCAAATCTAAATCTTGGCAAGCACCTTTTGATCTTCGAGTAAAACTGCGGTCGGAAACGGGGCGAAAGTGAATATAATTTTAATTCCTTAAGCTTTTTAGATTGCTCCTGCATTGAGCCCCCTCGCTATTATGACAGGTTCTTGAAGAAGTGTAGTAAAATAGTATAAACACTGTCGTAGAATGGACAACGGGGAGTTGAGTCCGTCTTGAAAGATGTTTTTTTTTCCGACTATAACAGCCGGCGATGGCAGAGGGTGTCACAGACCTTTGATAAACTACAAGGCGATCTCGTGTCCATATCAGCATATAACGGACTAACACAACGTTGACCCCTGTTGGTAATCCCGACATTTAAACCACAAATACCATGTAGATAAAGCCTTCATGTGCAGTTAGGTTTACCGTAGATTGCGTTACAAAAGATGTATCCAGAAGATAGTAGCCGAGCTATATTCTCTCGTCTCTCCGGCCCCGTTCCTTTGGCCGTGCTCTTAGCTAAGAGCGACACATTAATTCCGGCGCGTGCTTGCTAATAACTTAGATACTTCCTAGGTGAGTTTCCGTATCCGCCTGTTACCCTGTTTCTTCGGGACCCAAAGTAGCTAAGTCAGATCGAGTTATCCTACTTGAATAGGACTTCATATGTATCACCAAAGGTGTATTCTTTCCGCCGGGGATACAATCCCATGTATCTTCTGCAAGCAGCAGCGGCAAAAGCTAGCAGAAGCGGTAATAATAATACAGAATATAGCGGTACAGAATAAAGCTAGGTAAGTTGGTATGGGAAGTTGATGTTCTCTGTCTTGGAAAGCTGATACAACAACGTGACAGCACGGTAAACGAGAACCAACGACAGTGGAAAACAGAGAATAATTTACATCTGCGAAACTTGTCGAATAGAAAAGTCCTAAACGCAATAGAAAGGAAATTCGTAAACAGTGTTTGCTACGATGACCAAAGACGACATGGACGCGGAGATTGATCTAATGAGTATATTATGTACTAGGCCATACGGAAAAGAGTAAATTAAACGGTATTTTCACATAGTTCATTAACAACGCTCTCTTGGGTTTGGATCATATGGCAATAGTACTCTGTTATTAAGAGAATGGTAAACAGAGAGAGAACTGAAACATACATGTCAAATAAAGATTCTCGAGTGACTTTTGTTCCGAACCGTGTGCATGGCATAAAACCAAAATCTAGCTTTCAAAATCGCCTCTTACACAAGATGATTGCTGCGTGAAATACATTCTAGATATAAATTAGAGCACGTTGACTTCCATCGATTTCAGCCAAGTCTTCGCCGGACTACTACCTTCTCGTACATGTTTTTCATCCCGTCCATACAAACTCTAACGTCGACCCGATTAGCCCGGGTCCTGTACGTGTATCTGTCTTCAGCAAACGTTTACTTGTCGTTTTGACGATTATCACTTGGAGCGAGCGCGACTTATGCCGCTTTGCGCGGATCTTTCGTTCGCTGTAAGTCTGTGTGTATTTGTACGGATGCGCCGTTGTTGGTTGTAAAAGCTACGGCGACGCTGAAATCGCTGCAGCGTTACCGATTTGTTTCATTACGTGAATTGAATACGCACTCTAGGTTGCTACTGATAGAAGTGATTCCTCGCGCGAGCGGGGGTTCGCCGCTGCTGTGAATGGTACCGCCGGTTGTAGCTTGATAGCTAACGTTTCCATAGAGAGAATGAGTTGATCCCCGATTTTCGAGATGACGCGGGTTTCGTTGTAGTGAAATATTCGGAATCCACGTCAGCAGAAGGCTACAGCCGAGGATCTGCGAACAGGCGACAGCGATAAGCGTAGAACCAAGGTTAGATCAAGGGGCTAGGTCACACATGGATATAATATACATCGTATGCATGCTTGAGTAAATCCGATTGCAAAAATAAGTATCGATTTGTCCTTCTCCTACCGAAAACAACGTTAAATATTAAGATGCCACATGTAGCTATATATTAACTATAGTCTTTTACTTTGTTATGACATTTTTTCCACTGAGTAAGAGAACGAAAGCTATTTAAACGAATGTTCTTTACGAGAGTAGTTGATATTGTTTCACATAAACAACGTGGCCCAAAAGAGCCTAGGGAGCCTGGAAAATATCTTTAAACTTTGGGTATATAGGGTATAAATACCTATTGAAATAGTAGCAAGTAACTACAATAAAGAACGGACTAAACTGTAGTAGCAGGGCCCTTTTTAAAACTATTTGGACACCCCGCGTGTATGTCTAGCGAAAGATACATCTCAATTTCATCGGCTGCGCGGAACACTGGTAAAGTGCAAGATCGTACCGAGGTTTTTAACGAACGGAATGGATGCAACCGTAGTCGTAGTTCGTTACGTTTAAGGTTGAACGCGAAATCGAAATGGCAATGTCGTGTTAAGAGGGCAGCTGAGCTTGATTCGCAGATTGATAAGGCCAGTTGTACAGGTTTGTATGAAATGATTGGACATAATAGGGAGAGACTCGCGAAAGCGAAGATCGATAGATAGGAAGCTACAATGCTTGACGGCCTGTCCTCCTAAATAGGAATAAAGATATTCGCGATAAGGAAGAAAGAGTTTTTCGTTGACGCGGAATGCCGTGTCCATAAAATCAACACATATATCGTAAGAAAAGATATGCATGCACATAAAAAGCCTACACGTATCGTACGATATAGTATAAAATGTGTTGCAGGTTCTTGAAACAACATATCAATGCTGTACCAAGAACCTACAATTTCGGGTCGATGGATATCGTTTCCCATATGGAGAATTCATAGCTGATCAATTAAAATATAAATCGCGTGGTAATAATGCTCTATCAACGACAGTCATGCTAGTTGATTATTAAATGCTTGTGTCCTGAATTATGTTCAGCGTGAACAAAGTCATGATATGACCTACAGCTGAAAATTGAAAAATTCTAGATATCCATTACCTTAACGTTATCTGATGTGCTATATTATGTGGGCGCCGTACAGCGTTCGCTATTACCTAAAGCACTGTGGCACGTTCGTCGTACTGAAAACAATAGGAATTTTCCTAAGCAACATATAGTAACAATAGCCTTGCAATAAGTTGAACTTAGCAGCAAACACCATTACCTACGGCGTATATACCCTTATTGGTGAACAAATCTTCGATACAAGCGTTGTTCTTTACCTAACCTAAGTAGACACGGTAGAAGGAACCGACGTTGCTGACCACCGATACCGCAGCCGCCATTATAGAAAAAGGCCTTAAAATGCACTCACGTCTTCCGCTATATAACACTGTGCAACATGCAGTGGGTAAGCTGCCATCTTCACCCAGTTAGCAGCACCAGTTAACACCATGACGCGACCTGACTCGGTACTTCACTGCGTCTTGCAGCCGAGTAAATCAGATTCCGTGTACAAGCTAGGCAGATATCTGTAGTAACAGAGAATACCTGCAAAGTAAATTACCTAGTTCCCATGGCATTCTCTGTGAAAGGGCAGGTTTTCCCCATTTAGCCTGTGGGTCGTTGCGCCTTGACTCATCTTTGTAAGCCGACCGAAGCGGCATTAATTCATAGAGACTCCTAATAGATGAAACGGAACTAGCGTCTATGAAACAGGACCGGCTGTTATCGCTTTTTGGAGCCAGAAAGTGAGAGATAGAAGAAACGGTGTAAGGTAAAATTTAGGCTGGTTTTTGGTCAGAAAAGGCAAAGAGCCATTGGATTCAAGGGAACCGCTAAAAGGCGAACCCCCGTCAGGAGCAAGTAACTTGGTAAGGTAATGGTTTACTTATGTTTTTAAATGGCTGCGCAAAAGGACGCTCTGACATCTGTCCGAGTATTTAAATTAAGGAGAAGTTATGACCTGCTCATCGTCAAAGATTTTTTGTTGCCCGCCACTGATTCGAACTCGAATTACCAAATATTACTCTTATCAACATGGTTACTACTATTATCATTATATTTAATTACTATTAGTATACTGTAGCGGAAGCATATCGTCTAACTGTTATCTCGTTACTGAGCGTTAATGAAAACAAACCAAGCAAACGGAACAGAAGGTATAAATGGAGGGATGCATACTTTGCCTGCGGTCTAGGGGAGGAAAAGTTGTAAGGAACATCTGACGATCTAGCAATACGGTAGTTAACACCCGCATATTTCCAATGACCTTGCGACATTGGCGGCCTGCCAAGTTGGTGTGGCTTATTGTTAAGGCACTGCTTAAGGCGCGGTTGTCTCATTTCCATGTTTGTCCTGAAGGTTGCCAGTATCATTTGCACTTAGTAAATGCAGAGAGAGCTAATGACCTCGTTAAGTTATTTTTGGACACGTTTGTAATGTTTATTCTTGCTTTTCGTATTTTTTCGACCACGTCATTGCTTAGACGACACGATTTATAGAATAAAATGCGAATGAGGTGTGTGTGTGTACATTGTCACTTTGGAATGAAACCCCGAAACAAATAAGAGAAATAGGGCAAATGACAGTCCGTTTATAATCAGCTGGTTATGACTGGATAAGAACGTTACTTAGTGCCAAGCTAATCCAGTTTTCGCGCTAATAAAATTGTACAAGGTGCTTTTCTCTCTGTGCCTTTACCTTTGAGGTCAGACACTCGCTCTCCTGTTTAACGCAGTTTGATAATATCGATTTGGCAACCGGTTCTATGAAATGTTTGTATACAAATCACATTTTATCTGGCCCCCACACGCGCTATGTTTGTGCGTCTATCTAGTTCCATAGGGCCTCATTTATACTGTGGCTCGTATGAAGGCAAAGCAAGTTATTTTTGATGTACACGTAACGTGAACATCGTCAGCGCTTCGTATTAGCTCAGAGCGTTTTGCCCCGAAAAGATTTAACCACCCCCTGATGCGTGCCATGTTATACAACAGAACCTCATTATATATATAGAGGGAGAACAAACACGTCCTCGCCCTAAACCGTCTTACACAGCCGTACTTAATTGCATTATGTTTAATTTGGTGCTTCTGACAAGTCTTATGTACGTTGAGGTCCATTGCACACATTTCAAAACGTGTAGGTTAAATATAGCGTACTTTTTTCAACAAGTATTCGAATGTATCTACAAATATTTACATAGCTTTCTAAGACACTTAGGAGTAGTACAATCTATTCATTGCTGCATAGCGTACATTTCAATTTTTTATTACTAACTAATATATATATATATATATATATATATATATATTTAATAAATAAACCGCAACAAAACGAGATGTGATTAATAATTAAAGGAAATCTTTATATATACAATATATTTGCCAATACCCGAAGTGTTAAGGAGAACTCTTCCGGGTTTGTTGTTTAGTAAGTCGCCTTCTACTGTAGGCATCATAGACATTGGCTGACCACGATAACTTGTCAGTGCAGAAACTTGGTTCGGATCGCCTTTGTGGAAACGCAATTTTCTGATACGGCTTATCAAAACGACTGCCTAACCGATTGTAAAGCTAATATTCTCGCGACCGGCTATGTTAGTTGAAAATCATTATTCTGACGGAAGAAAATCGTTCGTACGTAGTAGAGAAATCGTTCGTTCTATTGAAAGAACGGGCTTCGATAAAGTGTGTTGTTGTACTTGTTACTTGCGGATTTTGTGCTTTTGGAATCATTTCCTATCGATCTCGAGATACTGTAGGCAGTACCGCTCCAGAACGCGGCTATATATCGCATACTGGACTATTCGATGTATTATTACCTATGGGGTTTAACAATAGTAATTGCTTTCGATAAAAATCTAAATCTCTTTTAATTTAAGATAGTTACCTCTGAATATGAAATTTTATCCAATACTAATCTGATTTGACTGAGGGGTAAATTTTTCTCTATAAAAAAAAATATAGTAAAATTTACCCTTTGTAAAAGCTGCGGCTTTGTGTAAGGCTTCTTTCCTAATCTTACACCATGCCACACTCCCTATATCTCCCCTATATATACGCCCACATCTCCTATTTAATTATATGAATATACTGGGAACCATAAATAATTCATTAATAATGAACGTAATTTTAATCCTAGAATGAACAAACGCCGCCATCAACGAAGATGGCCGTTTCAATCTTCTTGATCCAATTATTCAGTGAAACTTGCACATCTGTGCCGCAGATTCGGCAAGTTGAACTTTGCCACAATTTTGTCCTTCATTCTCCTGCCATCCAAGGCGCAATTTGGGAACAATCTGTTAAATTCGGAACTGCCAGAGATTGGCTGTGACGAGTAAAAATATGAGGACAATTTTTGCGTATAATGTTAAAATGAGAAGGAGGTTGTCTGGCTACACCCTGAAGACCGGAAAGCGTGAACCAGATGTTAACTTTTGCCCTCTCTAATCTCTCTAACATCGCCATCGAGTCGGAGAACTTTGGCTCGAAGAACTCTACGCCACATGTGATACGTATGACATCTTTGCATACGGAAAGTTTATATATACAGGATGGCAAATAATTTTTTGGACAGTTTGAAATAAGCCTCTTGGTAATAGAAAGGCTTTGTTTTACTTTTAGAGTAACAGGAAATAGGTAAGTTATCGCAATAAAAAAATTGCGACCACGTAATACATCTATGAGCAGACCATCCCTATACTATCGTTATAACTTCCATAACTAGTATATGTTTAAAATACGATAGCTTCAGCAATTAACACTGGAGGTCATTCAAAAGGATGCGCTGACTACTGTTAAACCAGCCGGTGGTATTATTGGAAATAATACGATTGTCCCTCCTGCACATTTAAATATGTCCTTGATCGCGTTAATTTAGGTATTTCTTATTTCTTTAATAGACGTAAAATTGAGCTCTACGCTATTGCCACGTCTATATCAACAACAAGAGGTATTCCAATGTATGTGAATATATATATATCGTGTTGACGATCTACGTGAACAGACCTAATGCGTATGCCTAGCTGGCCGTCTCCTCTTTGACTAGTTACATCATTTGTCTATCACTTGCTTGTCTCTGTTTTGGATCAGGTAAAAGGGCATCAGCGTGAGTTTTTTTCAACCGGATACTTTCACCACTTACACTTGTGTCAGAGCTCCTGTATGCCTTCTACCTTGATGCGTTACCGAATTACCTACGCAATTTTCCCTTGGAGTCTCGCCTTCTACCTGGCACCGCCTCCGTGCTTCCGTCTTGCAATGGACGTAGAGTGTGTTTTGTTGACAATTTTCAGAACCAGAGACGTTCTGTTGTAAAATATTTGCTATATACTATTAACGCAATGTGATTGAGGATGGAAATTAGGTTATATAGATCGTTTTCGCAATGTGGCAGTAGTCATATGTTTTGCTATTAAGCCTAGAAGTGCGTGATGTGGGTTGCTTGAGTTGAAAATCGGTCATAGACACGTTGGGAGGAAACAGCCGTCTGGAGCAATACTCAACTTACCTTATCTGCCAGATGTATATGGTAGAATATAGCATTAGCTAATTAGCTCCATTAGCTTAACGATTTTCGTCAAGAAGCACTTGAACACTTAAAATACGTACATATATAACGGCTAGACATGGGAAAATTGATGAGCCACATTCGTCTTTACGAAATGTGCTGAAACTGATATTATAAGACGGCTAAGGCAAGGCTTAGCTGGCGTCTAAGATTAAAATTAGTTTCAGCATGTGTTGCACCAACTAGCTTCGGTCAGTCTCCTTTAAAAAGCCTGAAAGCCTATTAGGCTTAAGATAATATCTCTTACATACACGATGCGCACTGTTAGTAAAGTGGATAATTTCGTCCAGCTCACAGTGAGAAGATCGTCATTATTTTGTACGTCTTCAACGTACCCGCAGCGACTACGCAACGAACTAATTAGAGTCCCCCACTTAATTTTTTTTCATTAAAGGATTTGAGTAGCACATTTTACGGACGATGGGACGTTACGAGAGCCTATTTTACGTAGGCCGCGCATGGGTCTAGACCCAGACGATTGAGCTTGTTCCACTCTTATACATCACTCCGAATTAATCTAAGTTTCTGCTAAGGAGTACCACGTACCGCGACAAGGGGAACTACTTTCAGCCTTATCAAAGCTCAAGACGATTTTATACGGAGTTTCTGCTTTGTAAAAAATATGGTATAAGATACGCAGAACTTCGCGTCCTTCGACAACAACGTAGACTGCCGGTTGGCTATTTTTATGATGACCAATCTGCCAGAAGTAGTGATGTGTCCCTCGTATCAAAATACGAAATGACGCTTGCAACCTACTGAAATGTTGGTGAACGTGGAGCATGGCTAGACGTGAGTCACGGTTCATCTTTGTCAGTGGTGGCCAACTTTATGACGCAGAATCTGGGACATGATAGCTCGCTAAAACAAACGGTGTCGCATTGAGTATAGATTGACTGCTAAAATCAGTTATCAAGTATGATGTACAGTAACTAAGTAAGAATGTAGTAAAAATACAAATAATCTATTATGGTGGCCATCAAGTGAAACTGATGATATGACCATTTGATACGAATCAATTGTCTGTACTTCGGATGAAGCGAAAATATATTAAGGCAGGATCTGTTCATCCTCGATCTGTAAAACTACGAATAATAACTTATACTCAATCCCTATCTTCATTAGTAACTTGTCCATCAGCCGATTGATATAACACTCAAAATAAATGAGTTTAATTAAAAATAATCTATCGATTTAAGTTTTGAACGAAATAAATAAACAGGTAGGTGAAGATTTTTCAAGCGAGGAACCGAATGATCAGGAAGCCCATTTGCCGGTTTGTTCTAATAATGAAAGATCATTTTTGCCCAACGCCAAAAATTCATATTGGGCGTTCCTTTTTGATACGCCGTCTATCGTTAACGGCAGTACCGACGCACCAATCGGATATGGCATATAGAAAGCTATATTCGACAACAATCACTTTCATCATTTTGCACCCCTCCATTCCTGGGAAAGACTCGCCTTCAGACACATCCGTGAATGATCGGAACCGCTTGTCATAAACAGTACTCTGTACGTATCGTACTAAGACGTTAGCTTTTCAAACGTTTAACTTTGCAAATAAGCTTTCCTATCTATATTATAATATAAGAACAAAGTCGCTAGGTCGAGTCATTTTCTAATGAATGTGAGACAATACCAATAGCCACGAGTAAACCGATCACCTGCCAGCGTGCTGCAAAGTTTTCCCGCCCAAAGAAGGTTATTTAGCTCAATGAGTGCGGCTTCAAGTCAATGATAGCCCAACAACAATAATGTAAGCTACGCGGGTTCTGGTGGTAAAGTTCTACCCGAATACTCTTATAATCTTTCGACTCAAATTGCATTTTTAGGCAGCGGACGACAAGGATTTCAGCCATCACCGTTAGGGCAAAGCCGCTGGCCCTTAAAATTTCATATTGAAAATGTAGACGAACTTCACCTCATCATAGATTCCCAAGAAAGATCGAAGTAAAAAGAGACAGGTGGAGGAAGCAAAGGACAGACCTTGAAAAGTGCCCGATTGGTCAACGATTTCGACATCGACCTCGTATGCGCAAACTAATCGTGCTAGACGAAGTTTCAGATGCTAACAGAGGTAAATTTTACTCGGAGTATAGTTACTTCGCTTGGGTAATCCGCATGGTGGATCTGTCAACAGTCGTTAGTTGTCGGCGATTGATTTGATCACTTAGTCTATGCATAAACAAATAGTTCAAAACGCGATCCTTGAGAACAAAGTCATCGGTAAAATCAGAGGTTTTTTTTTTGGAGAATCACATGTCGAATATAATTAGTAGTGCAGAGCTAGGGTAAAACAGGTAGGGATGATAACTTATCATAGATAGTATATGGTAATATGGCTTCTGTACTCTAACGGAAGAATAGTATCACTTATCACTTCACGATAATTTTAACACTAGTTCTTTTCTTCACTTGAGCAAGTCTTCTGAATTTTTTTTTCAGATATAGCATCAAGATTTTGTTTCCACTAGAAGTCTTACCGTGGCGAATCTTCTCCACTTCGCGAGACTTCTCTGAGGTCTCTCCAACAGCTTTATAAAATGGTATGCCAACCATATATACAGCTATTACTTCTTATGCCCTGTTTTTCCTGTTAATCATTTTGCCAACGCTAACATTTGAACTAGTATGGTTGCCAACTTGCCATTTATGGTTACCACATCAACGTGCCCTAAACTAACTAATGCCCACCAGTTACCCACGCCACCCCTCCTCTATGCTGATTAAATGAGTGTATTATATTCAAATGCAATATATATATACACACGAAAAGTAATCGCGATCTTTTGTTTATTGCCTCGTTTTTCTGATCTTTAGTTTGCAGCTAGCCAGGCAATTGTCACCGTTTTCTCCTCACTATAAAATGTCACTTTGAGTTTAACCTTGGAAAATAGGTAAATTTGTGGTGAAAATGGCGTTCGTGCCACTTGGTAGTTGTTTTGTATCGCGATCAAAACGATCGCGATCAAGGTTACCCCGACCATTCTAAACAGTACAACATGTACGACGAGGATTACCGACGAGGTCCAGACGGGGCATTGTCATCCTAGGCAGCGTACTTCATTAGGTCTTTGGAGTTTAACGACAACTATTAGATGATCACATATACCTTTATGTTTATTTTATATCTTTATCACATGTGTCTTTACCGTATGCATCGGCGAAAGATCTTCGTTTCTTTTTGCCCGGTATGCCCTTCTTTGGAGCTCAAATAAATGGTAAAATTTTGAGAGCAGCATAAAACAATAACAGTAGATGTATAATTCAAGAAAATAATTTTCCAGCAGCATACATAGTTCCGTTGAGTTGTTAGCGTCGTGAGCGTCAGCGCCGTTTGTCCATCAAATTGCTCTATGTACCTTAAGGGAATAGGATCAGGCAAAACGTCAAGCCGTTTAAACCAACAAATGCATCATCCATGAGTGTATAAAGAGGTGTACTGTTATCTCGTTGGCTCGCCCAACTTTCCGTTAGGGACGACAGACTCTAGCGTCTGTGAGAACTTCCATATGAATATTGACACTGGGACGAACAATGGATGAGACAGGTGAATCGCCTGCAGCTGACCCAATTCGACCCTGAGTTATTAGAAAACCCCCCAACACTGTTACCCCATAGCAAATATCCACCTCCAGCTCTCCTTAATAGCTTTCGCTAATTTTTAGTTACCTTCCCCACGTCTTAGCTCGAGGCCCTGGCTCCATCGATAGGCATATGAGTATAATGACAAACTATCACATAGAAGATTTACCATAATAAACGGTTAGTACCGCGGAGGGAAGGAAGGCCTCTCAGCGTGGAAGAAGCGGAGCGGACTGCCAGCGCAAGTGGGCAGAAAACGTTTCTGCTAAAACCAGTCCGCGCAAGTGGGCAGAAAACGTTTCTGCTAAAATCAAAGTTCGGCTTTTCGTGAATCAAGAAAGAAGGGGGGACAACCATTTCACAACCGATTTGGTGGATTTGCCAAAACGATTCACACGATTTCAGCGCACAAAATAGCTGGCACAATGTGAAAGAAGTTGAAAAACAAAAAGCTCGACGTTTAACGGCCCACAACTTTTCCTAACAGCTAAGTTCTTCAATGCTGCCTCTTCGAAATTGATAAATCGTCCGTTGAGTTGAAGTTGAGGAGTCCAAGATCATCACTTGCGCGATGGCTTTGTCGGCAGAGCGAAAGAACAGTGCTGGAACCAAATCAGCAGCAGAAACTATTTTCATAAGCTTTCGATGCATTTTGCCCAGAGGGTAATTTGTGCCCCATCGTGTCTTGACAGGAGGAGTGGTATTCTGGGCTAACAGCCTGTAGATGATAAGCTGTTGACGGCACTACGGTAAGCGAATGAGTGTCAGTTATATGAGCCTACCAAAGAATTCATTTAGTAATACGTTTTAAACGTAATCGTTAATGTTGAATAACGTTGAATAGCTAAGGCTTTGACTGAAAGGGACCAGAGGTCGCTACTACAGATTCAGTCAATGGAACAATAGGTTCTATGAACCATGTGCGACTAAATAGGGCTATTTGTTTTGATTTTTTCTGTTTGATTGTACTCCTGGCGTACTTTATGTATATCTCGTGATTTATTCATATCTTTAATATAGAACATACTATCGGTAGGGCATATAATTAGACCTCGCCTGAAAACGTCAGCACTCTGTGAAGACACAGCGTAAACTTCACATAGCATATTTTTGTGTGTTATTCCTTCACGCTTTAAATATATTTGTACATCTATGAAGCACGTATCATACATTGTACTTACCGGATCATTTTGTGCCTTAATAGTGAGGTAGCCCGGTCTGTGCGTAACGGCGATTTGCATCGCATTGCTGCTATCTGAAGAATGTTGATGCTGACTGTTAGCCATTGTAGCGCCCACGACCGTTGGATCCTGGCGAGCAAAAAAAAAAATAGAAAAAGGTCCTTTTTCGTTGTTTTATCTTATTTGTCAATCAAGAAACGAAAGAAGAATATGCACGGAAAGATTGTTTGAATTTAAATGTTCTGGATCAATACATAGACGAGTTTAGCCACGTTTCTATACTTTTAAGCTGTCACTGGATCTGGTGGACTTTAAAATGAAGTTACTTTTGAACTGCTTGGGTTACAACCGTGTTTTTTTTCTTTGATATGTGTTAGGTGTACTCTCCTTTATTATTTGCAAACTTGATATAGATAGCCATGTACCTACTATTCACGTTCCCATGTGTATTTTCTCTATCTATGTCTTCTCGAAGAGGGTCGATAGTAGGATATGCTTACCTACCATTTGCCTTTTCCCGGGCATAGGGGGCTTGGCAGTCACATGGGCCTGGATCGGGAGAAGAACTGCTAAAGTCAATAGAGCCTATTTCTTCGCTCGATCCAGGAGGTATTGGGGAATGGCAATGAAATTTGGTATTTGGTCACTAAATAAGCAAATAACATGTTTTTAATTGCTGTGCTAACAGTCCAGAAGTCGCTTCGGGAACTTGAGATATTGAACTGCGTTCATTGCCTCATTTTCGCCGAATATCTGATAGTAGCGGATGCCCCTGATCTGCATTGCAAGAGCATTGTTTAATACTTAGATAAGCTGGAATTAAGAACATTATTAGCAAACACCGACCGAAGATGTAGCTTTATTCTGTCCAAACTAGTCTAGGGGTAAAAGAAAGCTGGAAATAAAAGCAAACCGCGGTTTTGCCCATATAAAAGTCATCCTGGGATGCATTCGACGCAAGAAGGCATTCTCATTATATCCGTGTCTGCAAACGAAGCGGTCATAATTGAACCTCTTATCCAGCACTACTACACTGAGACACTGGTCATATATCACCTACATGTAGCCTAGGTCGAGTATCAATTAGGTTATCGTGGCAGAGTGCACTTGCTACCTTGACAAGGTCACTCATAAGTGCAGCTAAGTGCAAAACAGAGGCAAATTGACACCACACCACGAAAGCGATGGGACTAGCAATAGAGCCAGTATATCGTAAGCAATTTCAAAAAACCATTGTGATGATACAAACGGAGATAATTATAAGGAAGACGGACTAATGATCTGATAGCAGCAGTTACAGCTGGCACGAGAAAAAGAACACATGGACCTTATGGAAGCATTAAACAGTAGTCGTGGCGTAAAAAATTAATTCCTACTGAACTTTCGTTTTGATTTTAGAAATTCGGGCTCAGAATTAACGTCGCTTTTTGTCTGATTTTTACCTATCGACTGGCGTCGCTGCCTAAAATAAATCTCAGTTAATGGTGTCGTTCGTGCAGTAATTTAATACACGGTGCCACAAAGAATTCACCTTGCACCAGTTAATTCGACTACCTGGGTGCTGGATTTTTTTTCTGGAAGTGAAGAGTTCCTTAAAACTTGCATATTACAAGTTTCAACATCGAACGTAGTCCGCTAAGATGTCGCTCGTTCAAGTGTTGCAACTCAGATCGGCACCATTATTCATTACCTTAATACTAACGTAGCTAATGTAGATGCCGGGTACTTCACTTGATCCACGTGGAAGATATTTCCTTTCAAGAAGATTAAGTACCATGCCAGACAGGCGATTCCTAGTTAGGCAAATTCATACATAGTACATTAGTGAGCGAATTAATACTGATCCTTGCTCAGTATTTTCGACAGGTTTTCTTAGGTGTTGTCTTTAAATTTAGCCGGGAGTTCGAATTGAATATTGTTTCGTCTTTGCAAAGCAAATTTACCTATTGTAACCTATATCTCGAATTTAGCATAGGTCGGAACTTATTGGACAGTGTAGGGCATGTACTAAATATTAATTCAGTGTTCTCCTTCGATATTAATCCAATCGAAATCGCCCTTTACACACATCCTCATCGGTGAAGAAGCCTACAATAGTTTTCATGAGCTCACTTCGTATACCTCAAGCATATAAGATGCCTGGAGGTTTTCGCGGGCATTTTTAAAAATTTTACGTACTAATAGAATAATTACCACCTCACAGCCTGACAAGTAGTGCGTAAATGGTAGCTGAAGCTAATGGCCTCTAGCGTATTGGCCATTGAAAACGACCACAGACTACAATAATCATCTATACACCTAAGAGCTCGAAAGTAACAGCTGGGGCCGGGGTCACGCGAGGCACCCGCATAGGCATCATCGAGTCAATCTAGATATGCCAGATGCATATTCTGTGAATGCTTGTTCGGAAGAGTCTTTGCGAGCGATTCACAACAACCATACTATTTAAAACATTAACTGTAAACAGGACAGCTTTTGCTATACATTTTGGTATACGTAAGTAGCCGTCCAGTATATAGGTCGCAATGTGTGCTGTGCTAGGCCTATTACTAGCAGCAATATTGGTGTGGCTGACTGGGCGACAGGGTCAAACGTTGCGAAGGAGTTGATAAATAGCAACAATTATAACTATGGAAAGCTTTTGGTTTGAAAATCACTACGTAGGGAAAGTATGATTAGTTCCATTAGGAATGACGTTAGCATAGGGTACGTTCGCTCGCCGAATGATGGGATATAATCTACAGAAGAATATAACATAAAAACAGGTATGTGCCTATTATGTTTGTGTTTATTCATGCTTTATCAGTGAGCTATCATAATGGATAACGATGCTGTAAACACCACAAATATATATTCATTCGGTTAGTAAATAAGCCTGTTCTTAATTTTTCTAGATAATCTATTAAAAGAATAGGTTTGACTAGGGTTTGTTATTTTTTTAAATTCTGCTTTTGTCTTCCGCCTTCCATAGAAAGCGCGTGACCATAACATTCATTCCGGTGTATATTTCTGCCTAGATCCCCTTGACAAAACGGAATCCAGTCGATTCCAGACGTTCTAAAGGAAAACAATAGATTTTCTCTATCGACTCCATGTCCGCCTAGGCTTGAGATCAAGCACTCTGCAATACAACGAAAGTAGCAAATAACCAGCGCAGGAAGCCCCGTGTCGTGCACGAACGCCTCACTAACGTCTTTCTCTCGAAGTGTTCGAAATAGCGGCAAAATCTTAAAAAGTTTATTCTATTCCGTACTTAGGCAAGCGGAGTCAGCGCCAACGGCCGCCACAGCCTTTAACTTCAGCACTTGTGGCCAATAGTTGGCCTTTAACAGTAACACTGTTAAAGGCCAACCTACGAAGACAACTCGAATTTCTATTTCAACTCTGGGCAATAGCAGATTTGAAAAATTTTTGCCAGGGGAGAAAACCTACTGGGAGCATAGGCTGCCTATAACAATATATATGAGATAACTAGCTCTGTGTATATATATATGTATATACGCAGATTCTTTCAATTATGTAGTATGTTGATGAACCCATGCTTGGTCAAATGCGGAGTGTTACTAACTTAAACCTAAAATTATCGTTACCTGTTTTTTTTAAATTATCGTTGGCATCGCAAACCTAAATCCTAAATTTTCTTTGCAGTTCTCTACTGTTACTATGTTAGATAAGCAGTGACACCTTTTAGGACCTGCACAAAAGCAATCGTATGCCTGTCTTCAACTAGGCTCGAACGTGGACTCTACCATCTCATCGTTACTGAGACTGAGTTTATTTGTACGTAAACGCGTTGCTGTCACTAGACTGTTTCAAAATGAACTCGTTTAATATCGTAGTTAATCAAGAACATAGTATTTTTTGTTTTTTGATAATTTGCTCGAAACGTTTAGAATCAGCATCAACGACGAGCTAGACCTTTCCGGGATCGAAACATACTGTCCTGACTACTAACTCACAATAATTATATTTTTAGATTGGCCTTCTCGTTTACTCACGTTTAGTCACAACAAGGAGTGGCGTCGGTGGCAGTACTTAAGACCTGTTTATAACGCTACTTTCTTTATACAGGATTGATAGATTTGTGGCGAACAGAAGATCAATCAATGTATCTAATCACAAGTCTTTGAGGCCACTGAGATTGATTCAATCATATATCGAATTTTAATAAATGTAGACACAACAAAAAATATGTGTATGTATCTAATGCATGGACCATATTTGTTTGTTTGACCGACTCCTTGAGGTCGAATCGAACAGTCTTTTTGGTCAATCGCTAGAGAGTTTCATCCGAAATAGGGCTGTACGTAAGGTAGGACGGATTAGATGACTACTATTTGCCCATGGGATATTTGTTCTTTATACCATAGAGCGTAATACTAATTTGGGTAGATCAGTTGCTTTTTCAGCGATGTATGCCTATTATTGGGCGTTTTTCCCTAGAGTATTTCATACATATTTATAGAAAAAGGTTGTGCAGGCTATACCTTTGGTTGGATTTTTATTGAAAAAAATTTTCCAGTCACAAAATGCTAATCGAATATTTATTTAAAGGTCTACATGAAATAGATCGTTTCTGAAAGGTCTCAACGAGATGACTCAAGCTCCAGTTTTTAGGTCCTTCGAAGACCAAAATTTATTATGGTAAGAGTTTTTTGTTTGACGCCAATCGATCGGTCTTGACAAGCTGGGTAATAATAGTGGTGACTAACAATGACGATTTATTTATATTTATTTATTGAACAATTTTTTAAAAATATCCTTTAGACATTTTTTTAGATAAAGGCATCATCGATAGCATTTCTTTTCACGCAAAGCATCACATTATGAATGCCAATTGTCTGTACCAGTCGATAGATTTGGCGAGCCAAGGAAGCATGCATGCTCCTTTAGCTGAAATGGCTATGGGCGTGAAAAGGATGGTAGCTTATTCGCTTAAATGACTCTGAGCTAAAAAGAGAAAAAAAAGTAGAAACGAAAAAAAAAATAGAACTTTATTGTAGTAATTTTTTGGAGGTAGATCTCAGTTTACGCACCGAAAATGACGTTTGAAAAATGGAAAAATTAAGATAGTGTTCTATGCAATCGACGATCTCTGTTAAAGACGACTCGATGCATTGAATCAGAATATCTGTACTGAAAATTATCCCCTTGTCGGCTTTGTCAGTTCATCCAATAAGAATGGAGTAAAAATTCGTTCTGAGTCGTCATTTGAGTTAATTTTTAATAAATGTCAGTAAGAAAGTTGAAACGGCAAATGTAAGATTGATCTTCATAAAAACATAGTTGAGAGAATGAATTTATATGTTGCTATTTATTGACAAATAAAAAAATTAGAAAAAATAAAACCGTAGACCTAGGAGTGAATCATCATGAAATGTTTATGATATATACTTTTAGTCCAGTATTATAAACCAAGAAAAAAGGTGACGTCCAGAGAATTTAAAAACAATATCATTTTTATAGCTTTCATTTAGAAAAATGTGCAACTATTCATTAACAAAAAAAGAACAAACATCCTTAGGCTTTGGTGAAATCTTAATAACGAAATCAATCGGTTAATTGACCCTGTGGATAGTTCAGTTTCCCGCAGAGATCGGAAACAGAATCAACTAGTGCGCGCTAAAAAAAAAAACATTGAAAATACACTGCAAAAGAAAACATATCACGAAAATAGCAAAGCTAGAGCTCGCTAAGCCTTCTCACAAAGTAACGAAATAATTGCAGATGGTTACGTGAAACAAGCTAAATACAACAAATCGGATCGTTCGTATATATAACATGGGTACTTGTGAATGGGGTTAGGCTTATTTGAAAATTAGCAGCAAGTAGCAGAAGATACAAGAGGAAATTTTTCAGCCGTAAGGAGATTTTTCCCCTGTTAATACATAGGAAAAATATAGCAAAAAAAAAAAACACATCTTTGCTCATAGCTTCTTCCTTGTGATTCTCGCCTGCTAACGATCGAACCTTACAAACCGTCGCAAACTTCTTTCTTTGTCTTACAAAGGAACTTCAACAATTCGATCCGGGAAATTCGGAAAGGGAGTGGCGATGTCGGATCAAGGAGGAATGAACTCGAAATACTGACTTTTTGATGATATTGAAAAGCGGCGGAAATATTCTAGGGAATTTGCTCTGCAGATTGACAGGAATCCACAGCGAAGAAATATGAAAACTACTGCAATGCTTATCTGTTTTAAACACTGACTCAGACACTGACTCAAGGCGATACTTGTTAAACTCGGATATGTCGATCGAAGGCATAGGCTCATTGGGGAGGAAATGCCATTCTAACAGCTCACTTTGGGATATCTGTATTCTAAGTTATTGCCTTCAGAGTACACAGGACGTCTGAGCCACGAGAAGAACCATCCAAAGTGCTGCCCCTGGCGCTAGAACTTTCACACCATGATGACGAGAACCGAGTAACAGACCACTGTAACAAAATTGACCAACACCTAATGCTAAAACCGGCTGACGATATACCAACGAGCACTCGTCATAACAATCAAGCTAGTTTTACTTCACCTCGTACATTGAATCAGATTAGCTTAATTTAGCCTGGCAGGAACGAGCGTTTCACAGCCGCTTTGTACAGCAGCAGATGTGCATTCATGCATAGATTGATTTATTTTTTGTTCCTCTGCAACATGGCCACGCCCTTCCGGCGCGATATTTTCATCAGACAGTTGACATTCCCGAGTTGCGTCCAAAAGTCAACCCCTTCCTAGACGCTTCGATGGTCTCTCCGTGCTTGTTCCACCGGTTAGTCCTTAGAACAACTGCTTAGACGTCCTGACACTTCGAAGTAAACCTTGTTGTGATAGTGATCCGGCTGATCCGAATAAGGCTGATGCTTACCTTCACGCAATGGGTTGACAAATCGGTTATCAACGGAGTATAAAAGATGCACTTGACGATCTACTTCTGCGAATTTTTACACTTTACGTGCAGACGCGCCCACGCTCAAATCCTTCTGCGCGAAAAATAGTACACCGTTAGCAGTCAAACAGCGTTCTCTGCGCTTGGATGACTCTGACAAAACACCAAGGCCTCGGTTGGCTGCGAAAATACGGTTTAATTTCCTCTGGAACAATAAAGAATGTCTTGCCTGAGTAGAAAAAACGTCAATTTTTAAACCATCTCGCAGATATCTATTGAGGGTTTGTCAGTTCATGCGCCGCGAGGTCGGCATCGTTTGAGAGGTTCGTGATGATCGACTCTTCCAGTCGTTCGAGCTGTGCTCCGTGAAGTGGATCCGGATTGTATTGATAAAATGCGCGGCTAACACAGGGGCTTTGGATGTTCTTAACAATAGGCACCAGACTTCTTCAGCATATGGTCTCACACCACCAAGACTACACTAGTATAAAAAGTTGCCCACGTTGCGGAGAAAAAGGCTGATCCCGCCCGTTGTTGCATGTTACCCGAGCACACATCCAATTCAGAAGACAAAGCCGCTTGGCACTCATGAAATCCTAAGTATCTCGCAAATCCAACTGCCTTGTGGCAACAACAAAATTCATTTAGTAAGCCAGCTTTCTCTAAAGGAAAATTTTCGTATAGTATTTGCTATAAGCTTTTCTACGTCTTCCTTGTACCGATCCTGAAATTAAACCAACGTGCATACATCCTTGCAAATATAGACGCGCCTACTCCCATGAGGGGGTCCGATGGGCATTTTCATTACTTCGCAAACGCCACCCTTACACTCTCAAGATTTTGTTTAAGCGTCTCGTCGAAGGCCAGTAGAATCAACTCAATTTCCCAGTCGTTGGAGCAACTTTTTTCGTAATTTTAATCATATTGCCAGCCATCCCCTATTGACGGCTTCGAAACGAAGTAGATTGACTTAGCCTTGTCGTTGGCTTACAGAGAGGAGTGCCTTACGGACATTTGCTTTAACCTTATATAACTGCAGACGCACTTTTATTTGTAGCTCAGTTTATTTCAGTTTTTTTTATTCCAGTTTACATCAGTTCCTCCGTTAAAACATATAAGATAGGATATATATATATATATAATACTGTAAATTTCGCTACATACTTGATGTTGCGCCGGCGGATGAACACAAACATTGTTTTTGCAATAGATGACATCCCCGTCAAGGGCGTAGGCAATCTTTCGGAGGTGGTCTGGCGAACGCGCCGTGTAGGAAGGCGCACTTTGCCTTCGGCGAGGCCTTTTGCTGTTCTGACATCCGTCGCTCAGGCCATCACCGTCAAAGTTAGAGCCGTCTCGTAGCCGACCCGGCAACCGCAAAATATCTGACGCTCTCCGCACCAGCTGGTGCAATGCCATACTTCGCCAGCGTGTTACCTGAAAGTATATACGACATTAAGAGTGGAATAATAAAACAAATGATAGCTAGTATAGGACTGCGTCCTCGCCCTTGGATCCAGTTCCGTAGATTATATATATATATATATTTTTTTTTTTTCCTCTAGCTATACGAATATGTATGAATAGCCATAATAGATGGATTTCTGCTGAAAAAAAAATGTATAAACTGATGGTTTTTTTTTGTCAAATAAAAAAAGAAAACGAGCCAGGGTAACAAAATTGACCCTTTTAAACTGCGTTTTCCCATTTCACCGTAAGATGATTCGTGCTTCAAAAATATGTACTATCCGTCCAATCGATTCAAATCTAACTTTCATCACGGCTTTCATCATTTCAGACTGCAATTTAGGAGAACAGACCTCCATCTAGCCAATCCGGATTTCCGTGCCATTGCTTTATTAGCTTATGTGTGATTTATTACCAATAAATGTGAAGCAAAACATCAACTAACCTGTAACTGTTTTACATTGATGCCGGCAGTTACATAGCTCTGTAGCCCAGGACGAATCAGACGTTACCTTTATACAAACACAATTATGCTGATGTTAATAGATTGAAGGCAGATTATGATTGATGTTCACTTGGAGGCCAAATCAAATAGTTTTCTAACAACGATGAACGACACAACGCACGGACGATAGCACACACGGAGTCCACATAGACAAAGCTATGCGCTTCAACGTGCACGTTCTGGAAAGCGTACGTACGCATTTACGAACGACTTCTAGAACGGCTCGAACAGTTATAGTAGCATCCCTTAAAGACGGGGCAGGTCGCTCGACGGTTACTGAACCAAGCAACCGTCAGACAATATAGGGCATGCTCTGGTTCATTAACCTAACTGCTATTCCGATGATGCATAAGTTCCCGCTTATGTTATTATGAAGTTATTCTATTATCACAAATATCATCACAGTAATTAATCAATAATAGCAATGCTTACGTTTCGTTTTTACAGAGGAAACACTAGTCTCTATTGTAACTTCCTAATAGACCCATATCTCGTTTAGGTTTTTTTTTAAGTGAATAAGTATGCTTGACGATGTCCCTATTAAAAGCTACGATTAATAAATATATAATTAGTTTTATAACTGAGAACGTCTGGTTCTTATCAAGTTTAGGTTATAAGGAACTGGCCAATAGACCCGAAAGCGGGGCATACACTTAGGGGTCCACGTTTACGAGGTGAAATAGATAACGAATAGAAATAGCTTAAGCTTTATTGACATCACTTCGAGGCTATAAAGAAGTGAGCCGCTTTTTGTATAACGATCTTCAGCGTTCGGTCGCGGTACACGCAGCGCCATGAGACATTTCGATATTTTAAGACAGTTCTTTTAAGCGTATACGATGAATAAGATTAACCAGGACAAATGCCAAGAACGTCAATTTGTAGTAAATAGATGTAAAAATGAAGCACGTCCAATGATTGTCTTCTCTGTCAACAACAGCAGAAATAAAACTGAAGAACATTGGCCGGTACGTGTGTTAAAAAGTTCTATACGATTACATATATATATTTTCATGTAATCATAATGGTTGCTTTGTGATGTTAATAGTTCCAACAAACAGATATACTCTATACACAATCTGTGTAAATAAAAATGTTATTATGAGTACTACGAGGATGACTTAACGCAGTACTCCCTTCACATGTATTTTCCTTACAACGACGTTCGGAGGTCAGTGGAAAAACAACAGAAATTAAGAGAAATACGTACGATTTCGATTTTCAATTCAGCCCAACGTTGTCCTATGAAACAGATAGCGAGACCTATCACAGCTGACTTTCTCCCCCCCCCTCTCTCTCTCTCTCTCTCTCTCTAGGATTCTACTTTCACCACATAAATAGGTCAACTCCTATTGAAATTCAGATCGTCTTGTGGCATCCGATTTATACATCAACAACCGGTTCGTTACGTTGACGATGCGTGAAAATGTAGCATTGGGCTATTTTGCTGACCTACTTTGCCAGGCCATTCGCTAGGGCTGACCAGAGCGGCATTTGCAGGAGGTGGCAGTCACGCTTATGAAGCGGTGATGACTGCAACAGCATTCAACATGGTTCGATGCCGCTGGCCGTTTTCTCTAGTGACGAAGTAACGAGCACACCAGCTTAAAACAAACTGCGTTTTTTCTTTGTCAGACGCACACACATGTACAGGCCAACCGTGTCTAGTGAAACAATCGGTGGTAGCAGTTCGATCCGCTGACATGTTCTGGAGACAAATGGTGGTACATTGCCATAAGTATCGGTGATTTCAATTAATGGTTTTTTGGTTTCAAGTGAACAATAAAACTAAAAGTTTAGAGAGAACCCAGAAGAGTATTCGATGTAATCATTTTTACAACAATGTAGTAGTCGCAATTTCGTATAAATCCACAATGCACATAGAAGAAGATTAGCCTTAGGTATCAGAATAATGGTCCGTCAATACAAGGACCCTTTCATTCCTTGTTGATGCATGTGCATAGAACAAATTTGTCAACTCTGACGCCCAAGTACTATCTTGGGTGTAAAACCCTCAGCCAGAGTCAGAACCCCTGCTCAATGCATTACCCGCCTGGAATTGGTTGGTAAAAAAAAGGGCTATGGAAAGATCCTGGATCGTTTAGAAAGACCACAAAAAACACACACACTCTCTCTCTTTAGCGATTGGCGTAGCAGAATTAGCGGGGCACTCACCTGCCTTAAGAGATCGTTACAAGCACTCATATATAAATACACGTATGTCCGCTTGATGTGGCTTCTGGCGTATGAAGTCAATACTGGATACTGACCGTTCGTTAAGTGTTTGTTAGTCATACAAATAAACTAGCCGTCACGACGCATGTAGAATGAAGGAATTTATTAACTCGCATGTTTCAGTCTCAGCTCGACCTATATCTAGAAGTTTGTTCGATTCCCCCTCCTGACGACTTTCATGTCGTGTAGTTTTTAGCTTTAGTGTCGTGTAGAGGAAGAGCGGATTTGTTCTCATTGTCATCTGCCTGTAAGCACCTGTACCTGCAATACGTCTTTCGGCTGAGGCCACTAGGGTAGGAAAGAAATAAGTTAGACACCACAATAGAATTATATATATTGCATATTCAATGCACAACACGACACGATAATAGGCCATCGCGCAAAGGGCTTGCGGTGATCCTAATCGAAAAGTAGTCGAATGGCCACAGAAGGCTATCACTTCGTTCAGACGTACTTCGTAAATCGTTGTCAATTAGATGTCTCTTATTAGCAGTTTACGAAAAGAAATGCAGAAACCTGTAAAATATTTAAATAAATAAAATAAATAAATAGTAAGAATCGAAAACAGATTGCAGATTAAGAAAAAAAGCTTATAGCTACAAACTGATTACGACACTGTCTAAGTCTTTTGCGCTTTAATAGAATGCAGACGCTAGTTCACTCTTTATACAGAATTACCAATTCACTTAGTTCTTTTTTTTTCTTTTTTTTAACGACCCTAAACTAACGGGTATCCGCGGCGCATCTACTATATGAATTACTAACTTTCGGTAAACGTACAATTCAATTAACGACGTAATAAAATGGACTAGTTAAGCCAGAATTTAAAAAAATTCTAGTCAGCATGTCACCGTAGGCACGGCGAACTCCGGCGAAGTTATCGTCCGCCGGCAGTTCTTATGCGTCAACATATGTTGCTTCCATAGTGTCTAACCTCTTCATTACGAGTACCGGATACCCATATAAAGAGATATCTAAGTTATCCTTCTATGCGTATGTGCATAGTTATATCATAACATAAGTAAGGTATAATAGACAAGATGACTTGCTTGATTACTATTTCTACTGCGAGGCGACTTTTCGTCATCGCTACCAACGAAGACAGACATCGGCAGGTTGTAGTTTCAGCATTACTAATCCTACAGAAGTTTCTGCTAATGTTTCAGTGCTGCAAATTCGTTTCCAGTCATGCAAGTGATTGGGAGAAAGCGATACATATGGATACCTGCAGGTTGACTGGCGTAACTGACCGAGGGACACTGAACAGTTGAAAATGAGTTTGATTCAAATATCGCTCATCTAGGTTCGAACCTGAGGAATCTATCTACAGCGAAGCCTGGAAACTCTAAGGCCGTTTCGAATGTCTGTAGCCCTTGCGCCTCGATACTTTCCGCTGTTCATTGCGCCAACCGCCATTGTAAGTGTCCCTTGCATGGTTTTGCTTTCTGAGCAGCTAGCAACAAGAGTACGGGACATTCGCAATAAATCAAGTTTTTATGTTTTATGTCTAACGCCATTGCCTCAGTTGGACATTGCTTCTTTCAACACAAGGCTAAGTGTGTCAAGGCCCGAAATATGCCGCCATCATCCAGGAACTGTTGTGCGAAACTACGATAGGTGGATGCAAACGCAGAGTTCGGTTATGTGGATTATCGACACCTGGTACACCCAAATCTGCGTAACATATAGGCGAAGCCAATCTTAATAGTTAGTACAATAATAATGATAATCAACTGATATCAGTCGTACTAATTTTGAAAAATTGAGACATGCTCCTTTGGACAGTTATCAAGCGTGGGAGCAGCGACGTGATCAGCGGGCCGATATTGATATCAGTTCTCGAGGAAGTTGCGAGAATGATTAAGTGTGCTCGTACATCTGTATAATCGTCGCTCAAAAGGAGAGGGTAATTATCTGCCCGTTTGTGTCGACAGGAAGAACTGGGACCTTTTGGAATTCTTTAAGCAGCAAGCCCGAACCAAAGCAGTGGTAAAGACGCATGCGTAGGACGTGCAGAAGCGTAACGCTGTCGCCATCTGGTGGCTGCAAGAATTAAAAAGCCGGGGGCTCGTCACTATTTGTGATCTACGATGGATGGCAGATGATAATCATAGAATTGCTCGCAGTGAACTAATAAAAATCATCTCGCTTTAGTGGCACAAACTACCATAAGAAATTTATAGACGCTAACTAGTGTTTCTGCTATTGGTAATGAACACAAATGCGTCATAACGTATGCCAGGTAAATATTTATGGCACATAAGTGAACGAAAATGTCTGGCGTGATAATGGCAAAATGCGAATCAAAAAAATTTTTATACAGTTCATTATTAGAAGAAAAACTAGAATAAGTTACTTAAAACTGCTGCCTGGTGGGGCTATCCAGCTGCCGTTCAATTATCTACTCCGTTCGGTGACTGTCGAAAACGAATTTGCAGTGTTAAGTCGGCAATTAGATATCTGATAAACAAAGGCAAACGCTCTATCAACGCTCAAGTATGACAGGGTAAGTCTGCGCGAAAGGCAGACGTCCAGATAACGCCGGTGCCTGTACCATAATTCTACAATCCCTTCCGTCACTATTATTCGTGTCTTGGCAATGACGTTGAGAACATCTGTAGCAAATTGACGGTGCTAAAATGGTAGACGCGGTGGATGATCATATCGTCATGAAAGCGTCCGGCTAGTAAAGACGAGGGGGCAGACGCCTGATGTTTTGCTGTACGTGACGCGCGCGTCGACCTGAAAGGCCACTGACCCGTCACGAAGTACCAGTGTTCTCCTAAGCGTCATTCAGCTCAGCGTTACTTGCTTGCTTTCCGCTTCGGTCACCAGTTCAGCTATTATACGGCGACATTTGATGACACGAAGAGTTTTTAACCGCGTGATTCTGACCTAGTGCTGAATGGTACACATTCATACTTAGCATAAGTAGATTGTATTCTCGTAGTACTCCTCCATCTGCATCTGTGAGACGCGAAGGCAGCGTGGGTGTAACTAGGTTATTCAGCTGTTCTTGTCGTTTGCCGTCACGTCAAGCAGCGACGCAGGAAATACCAGGAGCGGATTACCTGATCGGTGTTACTTCACTGAATGTAATCGCTGAGCTCATAAGAAAATAAGGCTTGACTTTGCGATAGTTAAGTTAGGGGCTTGTCGTCGCCGTCGTCGTCGGGAGTTGCGGTGCTTAAAGACAGAATAGCTTTTTTCTTTTGCCCTGAACGATACAACTGCACAGGTGGTCTTCTATAAATATGCGTTGCATTAATGGGATACGATAGATTCGCACCCGGATGGGGTTCAACAGGTGACGAAGCAGGTTTTGTTTTTCATGATGGATTAGAATAAAACCAGGCCACGCTTACTAAAGTACAATGGAATTAATGCAAGATGATCCTTTCAGATTGAATCTTTGACATTAACGGAATAAGAGTCCCTGACGTTTGTTGGTTTGACTCTTGCGTCCATTCGGTTGCGAGCTATCGCAAATGCTTATAATTTCAAGCACCGGGTATATATATATATATATATATATATATATATATATGACCTTTTTTCTTAAGACGGCGTGTTTTGCCGTGACATCCAGGGCACATACGTATACAGTGTTCAAGCAATACGGTATATATATATATAATCAATTCTTATTATTGGGTTTCTCGACCCTCTTCTGGGTAAGGATAAAATACGGGCTGCCGGATGTTAGTTGTTGAACGTATATACTCCATCACCGATTGCGTCATGTTTGCGTGCGTTACACAACCATGAGGCGGCCTTGAGGTGATTACTATCCTAGTTGTTTCACCATTCAGCGAATATGCATAGGGTTATAGAAGCATGCTTCGGTATTGTAGCTAAAGTTATTGATGTTAAAGAATCAACAATTCCTAAGCCCGTTTAAAGTATTTTATTCATGGGCAATTTAGCCTCGACGAGCACCAGGGGCCGTATTGCGTATACACTAGCGTCTAACGGCCAAACTCTAGTGTCCATGACGTGGAGGGATCGAGAGATCGAAACGGTATTAGACACAAGGCACACGCAAGACGCCGAAAAGACCATCAGTAAATCTGCCTTTTGTCACCGGGTGTAGAGATTTATTAGCTGGTTTTAAAATCGGTACTCAATGTTTGCGTACTTTTTGACGATCACCTGCTGCAGTATTGTTGTATTAACAGAAAAAGTTATCTTTCTTAATCATAATATTGTTGCGGATTTGTTCACGGTATCTATTCTCTAACTCGTTGTGATCTTTATGTTGTATAATAGGTTGGCTGAAACCCACTTGTCGCAGTTTCGATAGTTTATCCAGATTAAAAATACACGGCTATCTTCAATAAGGACGTATCGTTTTAGTGCTTTGAAATGTTCAAGGCACAGCTGTTTGAACATCTGTAAACAATCTTGTGTGATGCTTTGAAAAAACACTCAAAATACGGTTCAATAGATAGCGCACACAACGATTTTTAGTTGTAACAACTAAGGCTGGAGCTAAGTCTCAAGCAACGACTGCTGTTCTTAATTACTAAATAACTTTGACGATAATGCAGTATTTTTTATTCAGTTCTCGTGATGAATTTCAATGTTTACTTTGTAGTTGCTAACTACCGGGTTGCCGAGTGTTTGGAAGACAAACACGAGCATTTTGCAATGAACGTCTACTATCGCCAATCGAGCCCCGGCTATAACCTTCACGATTCCAGTTAAGTTCTATTACAGACCGAGAAGGCGAATGTCTCGCTATGACACAACGATGAAGTAGAAAGCTTCATTTCTGCAAGTATGTTCAAACGACTTCGTGTGTACCTTCTCTTTCCATTCAGTTCTAGCCTTGCCTAACTGAAACATCGGTACTTGCCAGAAAAAAACCCAACAGATCGCGTAAGATTTCTGGGCGACGCACACTGTTTTTTTGCGCAGGTGTTTTCGTGGTTTCGCAGGTATCGGTTGCCCACAACAACCCCTTTCGTCCTCGCAACGACTCCTGTCCCAGTAGGCACGGCGGCGATGTTTTTGCCAAGCAAGGATAACCGCACATCCACGTCGTGCCGCCAGTTTTCCCCGTCATTCAGTTGAGTCTATCCTGCAGACGAGGACAACGAATCCAGTTCAACAGAGGAACAACAAGGGGGGAAGGTTCAAAACAAATGCAATAAAGGCGAATGGTGAAGGGCTAAGACGAGACCGGCTTCGTAGTGTTGCACACAAATATACTCGCTAACGGTAAACAAACGAATAGACCGCAACTAACCGTTGCACATTTTCCACTTTTTTCTTAGCCTGTTTTTCAGCTCTGTCTAGCTTTAGCCTCAGAGAGGACAGAGGCGACATCCTGCCCATCCCAGCTACTATTATCCCAGCTGTCTGTGTTTACGAGCATATTAGCTATTTTCAACGCAAAATTCATAATACAATGGCGGCCAGTTTTCGTCGTTGCAGCGCGTCTAGCCATCCGCTGGCCAAGCGACTTACCCCTGGGCTGACGCTGTATAAGCGCATTCCGTCTTGCCCCACGAACTGTCGTTCATTCTGTCTGCCAGACAAGTATGGACGTATATCGGCTTATCATCGCACAAGTTCTTTTTCTAATATCTTATAAGATCATAGTGGGTTTTATGTTATCCAGTGTTCATTTATTCGGGGTGAGCTGAGCAAAATCTGGGTTTGGTATACATAAATAATCGTTGTTGCATGTCTTTCCTTTGAATCTTCCGCTTGTTAACAGCCAACTAATAGCCAATTAACGGTCAAAATTGTACGTTGTTAGAAAAGAAACGTTTTGTTCAGACAAAATTGGGCGGCGGTGGGCTTTGATACTAAACCCGTTTTCCCTATACAGCAATTCCGATGCTTGCTAAAATAATAATTATATTTAAAGTATATATATATATATATATATATATTCAGTGTATACGCGACCCAAGCTGCAGGCAAAACTGTTATAATTCCAAGCCTAATGCGCTTGCTTAGGTAAATATCTAGAAAATAATTCTAGCTAAGCGAACATAGCTAATCTTCCCGAACGTATCCCAGCTTATTTACGCGCGAAATGTCGTGCCTCAGCTTCTTCATTTCAGGTTGAGATAGAACCTAAACGCCTTTTCAACGTTACCTACATTGCTAGGGACACATTTGGAGCTATTCGTACGCCACTTCTGTCCGAGATGGCTCCATTTAGGTCATCGAATTTTAACAGCTGTGAGTTGTTGCCGGCAAATCTGTTTTACCACTTCTGTTTGCCAAACGTAATTTGTCCGCATTTGCTGGAACCCACACTCGCAGTTACGAAAGCATCTCAGTACAATCCGGCCGAGTATAAGTGTCGCCCTTTATCCGAAACGTCGGCCTGCGCTGTTAACCCAGACCGCCCTCTAAATGAGGCAATACACGATCGCTCCATGGACATTGTTTTTCTTTCGCCTAGGGGAGCAGCCAATTAGTAGTTAGATATAGTGCGACGACAATGGTTCCGTGCTTGTCCTTGGCTAGAATTATGTGATTACGCGACGAAACAATCGTTTCGATTAATAGTTAATATTTATACGAATCGTGTAGACGTTAAGTCACAAGTAAGTGTACAGAGAAGTATAGAAACCTCTTCGCAGTTCAAAGAGAAAAGTGTCCTGTAAAAGGAACAGGATGGACGTAAAAATGAGATCAACAAAATGCGCCAGAATCCAATCGAATGAATTCGAAGAGCTGCTTTAGAAAGTTACCACAGATCATGAAGAACCTGCAGCTAGAAGATATTGTGTCATAACGTAGACTGTGCCCGTCGCTTTATAGGGCCTGTTCCGGCGGGTAGAGGACGGACAAAAACAATTTTTCCTCGCGGAACGTCTGGGGATTTACAGCTATAGCCATGTCCTTTTATATGTGCATATTATAATAACAGTGAAGGCTTTTCGTGCTTTGTGCTGCTTTCTTCAGCTTTAGGTCTTTAGAACTCCTTCAGTCTTCGTCGCATTGGTGCTCCCCGGAGGATCATGCGCCTAATTCGTGATAGGTCGCACGAGGAGCCTGCTGCGTGCCGTACGACTTTGCCTTTGACGTAAATAAGATTTCACACTTGGGTTTCGGTATTGTTTCTATCGAAATGTAGAATTGCAGAAAATTTAAGGCAAAATAGAACACGTTCCTCTTATTTGAATTAGCTTAAATGAAATGAAGGTATATTTATTCACATCAATAACAGAAGCCATAAGCACTGTGGCTTTATATGGTCGTGCGTACAATATTTATCAACTTTGTATTCGAATTAACTTAGTCTCGTTCTCTAACTGTTCACGGTTGATATTCAACAACGACCTATTGGTACTTGCATGTTAAGATCAACGTAATATCTAAGTCGCTTGCTTAACACCCGCATATATATACGTTGTCTAGAACATATATTAGGAACAACCGGTAGGAAGGACCACCTCGGGTATCCGAGGTTTCTCTAGCAGCAAATCGGGGCGGATGCGTTTCGGGAAGATTGACCAGTCAATAATAAGGTTTTCGAGTTCGTTTGACCATTTTAAGACACATTGCTATAATATGTTATTGAAATGTAGTTTGAAAGGCTTTAGATTTGCACATAACAAGATGTCCATATGTAACGAAATCACAAGGGTATTTCCCTGGCATTATCTTCCAAAAGCTTCTCCTACAGTTTGCGGGTAATTGAAACGCCAGTAAAAACAACACGAATCGATATAAAAGAGCGCTGCTTTAATAAAAAAAAAAAAAAAAAAGTTTTCTATTATAGTATAAATATATGGCTTGTCGTACTCGAACAGCGAACCATACCCAGTAATGATGACATATATATGCATTTTATAAGTATATTCATAGGGAGCCAATAAAGCCGTGAGTTGAGTCCGTCCACTTGTTTCTATCGGCTGCTTTTTATTGCATCTACTTTTTTTTTATTTTCGTTTTTCTTCGTTTCGTTGCAGCAGTTACCCTTTAGTGATTCTCAACATAACAGGAGCTCGTGCCTCGTATGTTTGAATCGACGTATCCTGCTGCATGTAGCCTGCTGATCGAGACTGTCGCCTACCAAATTAGTGTAATGTCATACCTGTATGCTTTGCGCTCATTGCCATTAACATAAACATTAAATTCGAGCTGTTTGTGCGGTCGTCATCATGTTAACTGAGTTCCTTCTATCATTTCCATCTAGAAGCACCTGTCAGGTCTTAGACAATAACAACGTCGACAAAAACATCGTCGAGTTACCCCTGTCGTCTCTTAACTTGCGCCCCGTTGCCCTTGCCGCATATACTCACTCTCTTTTTGAGTCGCAGTACTTTGCCCAAAGACGTTGCGTCCTACAATGACAGTTGCGGCCATACCCGGCTATAGCCAATGTCTCGCATTTGTCCCTCCCTATCGGTGTCTCTATTAGCCTCTATTTGCAAGGTTCGGCGTTTCTCACGCTGGTCTTGCTCCGCTATTAGGTACCGCCAAACCCGGTATGGGTTCATTTGTGTGCTTTGGGCTAAAGACACTAAGCGAATCTGATCTCGACGCGTTTACCTTTGGTCCCAAAGCAGTGACTAGACCTCCAGAGCCTCCTTTCGTTCTTTCGCCCGTACAACCTCATAAATATAACTAACGGAACGAACGATGGCTGAGCAATGTTAAAGGCAATAATAAAATCAGCCGTGGAGTGTGGTAGCCTAAGGTGTTTTCTCTAAACAGTGGTCAATTGCTTATGACCATAGAAGATCGACAATGTGCGTTTCCAGGACTCTCCGTCTCGATTTTGCTTTACTCCTCCTCGTTTTAGTGTTTTTATTTTGTCTGACTTTTCCACATCGCAAGCTTCTTCTTGTGTGCACGATCGTTGGTCGCCGCTTGTTGACCAGTTAACGTCCAGTGTTATTGTGCTAGTTACCCGAAGCTAAACTCCATTACTGTCTAAGTAGGCTAGCGTCCTCGTTGTCTTGACTCGAACAGATGCGCGATATATTACACTTGACGGGGTAAATTCTACTGCCGTACTGAGATTAGGCAACAAACGGAAAAAGAACCTAGGTGTTATAGTTGTTTATGATTAGAGTGACTGTTGGATTCAGTTACATAGCTTATGGCCAGAACAGACTTCCGTTCTGATAGTGCTGAAACCTCACTACGGGTTAGGGAAAACAGTTCTTACCAGAAGCAACCTCGGCGTAAGCGGTTTTCCTCAGCTGATGGCTGACATAAATTATAATGGCAGATTTTCGTCAAAACCCGGGACGAAATAAACCAGATGACTGGACCTTACCGGCAGTATTTGCCCAGCCTCGAACGAAAACTACTTTACGTGTCTTGAGATTTTACGAACAAACATTTCACAATGATGCTATCACGGGGATAATACTACTACAGATAATGTTAATAAAAATAAGTACATAATTGTTAATTATCAATAATTCCGTTCCAGTCTGAAGTCGTACTTTTACTATGACAGCAGACGACCCCCCAGTGTCTCATGTTCCCTACTTCACTAGAAAAAAAAATGCAGGCGCTTACGTTAATTAAATGTGCACGTTACCAGCTCCCAAAAATATAATAATCCTAATGAGCAAATCGTCTATAAGGGACTATAATCTCTCAAGGCGGGCAAACACATAAATATGGAGTAGGGGCAAATCGGCAGGTCAAGTAACGAAAACAGTGTTTACATCCAAGACACACAAATAATGCGCCTGGTTTGTGATGGCATTATTCAATGAAATATTCTGTTCTGATATATGAATTAAAGGCTTCCGAGGAGCCAAACAAGGTACATGGCTATTCTGTTATCAACAATAACTGTGGGCGTCTAGAATGGCAGGCATTAGTCCTTGTAGAATAATAGGGTCTCAATGGTTTCGGAGGCAACAAGGCGGTCATGGCATTGAGCGAAGTTATGAATCTTCGATCAGCTCGAAAAGATGGCCGGAACGTTTGTTATCGTTCAGGCTTCTTGAACGGGCTTAACGCACGTTGCAAACAAATTTCATTAAAGCCAATCAATCGTATTGGCTGGCTGGATTCGGGCGCGCCGGTAGAATACCTTAGACCTCATACCGATAATGATTTAACGTAAGAAACATTAAGATTTGGTATCCTTGATGATCCGTGATGGTACTTGGTACAGGCGTATGTCCGAACGTAATAGCAGTGATCATACACATAATGATAATATTAATATAAAAAAAAAATAATAACAACAGCCTACCTCGATTACAACAGAAAATTGCTTGAAGGAAAGTGGTACTTGAACATTTCGCACATGTAAATAGCTCATCAAAAGAACACAGTAAGGACACCTTTGTCGCTTCGTTCACGCTTCTAGTCGTGAAAAATCCTAACGCAGTGTTTACTTTGTACGAAGTAAACACCGTGTATACATATCACATTTAGACAGGACATATAGCATTCAGTTCCACAAAAGCCCAGGTATTTGTCTAAAGCAATAGGTGTACCGAAATGGCAGCCACTACGCGACCCTGATAACTTACCGACCTGGGCACGATTGTATATCACCGTGTCATCTTGCGGAGTGAAGGTTGACTCAATACCTTGAACTGTTCTTGCCCGCCTTAGCCTACAGTTGTAACGAATATACAGGCGCTCTGGAGAGTGGATCTTGGGTAAGTGTCATTGGTCACTAAGTTAACGAAGCCGTGGCTATCCACCTGTTTGCTTGTCTGCTTACAGAAGGCCTGAGTCATCCGACGACCCAGTTGTCATCCTCATTGGTCCACCGTCGACAGCGAAGGCTAACTAGAGGCAACAGCATTCGCTAAACAGAAAAAGGTATATTTCTGTTTAGGACACTAACGCTAGGTGTGTACAGTAGGCTCTATTCCCGTTGGCTTCTCCAAGCGCCGACTGAATCCGTCATGGCCTTTTGGCCTTCTATCTTCCAACAGACAGCATCTGCCTGTTACTACAGAGCCCAGAGAAATCGAGCGCCACCGCTCGTAAATAAGTATCTACTATTGTGGCATATACATATATTATGCTTGTTTTAATTATTTTACTTGACGTCATCAGCGCGGTTGTACTATAACCGCGAACATAAAATTCCCGGCTGACCATCGTCATTTTGCAGTACCAAAGCATGGAATATGTCCAACAGAACGATAACTATATATATATATATATATATATATCGATAACGACGACCCATTCTGTTGGGTGTACAGATATATTCAGACTCTTGCAAGTAAATAAACACGCGGCTGTCAATAGGGGCTTGGCTCCACTCGGGTCAGATAGCTGAGTTATTGGCCAGTGTTTCATCGTGGAGAAACAACAACTCACGGGATAACGTAGCGTACAAAATAGATGCCTGGTGTTTTACGTTCGATGCCACTGTCTTACCTACGTGGTGCTTCAAGCGATTGGCTTCTTCCGACTCGTCTCTGGTCTCGACGCTCGACCACGTCATACATTTCTAGATTTAGTAGATAATTTCGCAGCCGCTACAATGGATAACGGAGCCTATATCGGGGCTATACTTTGTTCTCACTCTTCTATTCATCTTCTACAAACAATAACTGTATTGCTTGTACTAACTGTACCAATGTGACATTTCTTTGATGGTAATAACAATACTAGCGATATTTAATAAAAGGGAAATACTTGGTAAAAGATCTGGACATAGTTGATTAAAAAAATGTGATAACACGGAAGCAAATATGGACGACCAGATAAATAGTGGTTCAGCGTCCTGAAGGAGAACAATCCCGCCGGAGAGTCCAACACTAGCTGCAGAAAATTTGATAATTCAAGGCTATTACTATTGTTTCTTTATTTATTCGTTTGGAATGTTGGGGTGGATGACAATGTAGCCAGTGAAGAACGGCGGATGTCTATCGCGGTGGGGCTGCAGCTTAAACAAAGGAAGCGAAGCGGTTCACTTGGAGGCAATTGTTAGAATATATGAAGAAGTGGGTGGAAAGTATAGAGAGGGGTCAGGAAATGAGTGTTTTGAGATAATCGAAAATCCCTTAACGATTTGTTGATTAAATCATTATTTAGACAACACACAATGTAAACTCTACGATAAGAAGCCTCGCGAAAAACCGCGCTTCTTCCGCGATTTCTAGGTGTGATATCAGTATACGCGCATTGAGCTATATAAAGTCAAACTTTATGTAGTTTATTCCTGCTCAAAGCGCACTTTGAGCAAAGATTAAGCTATTAGCTTAATCTTTCCAACTCCAAATAACTCCAAATGTCCAAATCTCTACCAGAATGGCCTTCATTTCTAGGAAGGGAAACTGTGTGAAATGACCTCCCACAATCATTAGGTATCTTCATCATTTAATGTTATTAGCATTAACAGTAGATTTCAAATAATCATGGGAAGAATCTTTACCACTTTATAAAAAAATTCTCGATGTATATCAACAGTCATAATAGTAATACTGACAATAATAGCCAAATTATTTACCGTCATTTTATAAGTCTTTAGGGTTGCAAACAATGCATTGCCTGTTAGAAGTTACGCTTAATAAATTATCCCATTTTTTCATTGTGCAGTTTCTGTAACTTTTCCGAGCACCGCTGGCCATTTTTATCGTGATCTAGATCTATAGGTCGTTAATTATGGGTGATCTTCGGTGCTCCATTAGTTTATCAGAGACTCCGAAGTTACACAGCTTTTGGATTGATTGGCCCGACTAAGCAGCATTCCCTGCGTATGTACTTAATATTCCTCCTTAGGTTTGCTATCAAATATTCATTCTGTTCTATTCTATGTTGCCGTTTATTGTTTGTTGGAGACAAGCGTGTCATGTGTATGACATTCGTCTGGATAACTCGACGTGATTACCACGAACACCACTCTGATAATGTTGTATATATGTAACTATATTATATACCGTTTGCAGGACACCGATAGCACCAACCATCCTAACGAGAATGGGTAATTCCAGCTATTTTTAATCTTTTCTGTGCCGCCTTCCGTAGGTCTTCTGTTTACTCCGCATAGGTTAACGTGATGTTCCATCTATACAGTATCCTATACACCTTGGAGACAATAGGACTTACGTAAGCAAACATCCTGCTAGACAGACATTTTCCCGTATTTATCTTATAAATACCGGTTGATTTGGACTCATCGGCACAAGGTAACGCATAAAGGTTTCTGTTTACATTGTCGTCCTCCTAGGAACGAAACTATAACTTAGTGTTGAGCTACTTTGATAATCGAGCAGGTACTTTCTAAAGGGAAGTGTCTATTCGACTCGAAATCGCTTACTAGAAATCACAATTACTACTGTGCCTGCATTATATCGAAAAAATCGAAGGTATTAGGTAGACATTTAATGTAGCAGAGCCGGAAAATCTGCTAACGTATTGCCCCGATAATTCGAAGTACCGCGTATCGTCATGTTCCCCACAATTAGTTAATCAAATGGCCATCTGGAAATTTCGTACACGGTCGAGTTTAGTTGAAAACAATTTCATGCGCCAACTACCTGCATAATCTTTCAGCGAAGCCTGCCTGCCTACCTATAGCCCTGCCTCTCTCTGCTGTCTAACGATACGCTATGTACTAACATGTCGGAAGCATATTCAAGCTGCTGCTGCTGCATAATGGAAGCGGCGCTTATCGACGCGCCTGCTACAATGGCTGCTTATTATACTACGTATAAATATTCGAGCCGTTACACACAAGTAGTTTGCTCTTAGAGGTAAGTGATTCCAGATATAGTACCTCAACTGCCGCCATTGCTACCTATTCGATGCTTGTTACGAATGCAGGTTATTTTAAAGTGAATCTTATTGATTTCAGCCTTTTTGTGACTGACTATGCATGGACAGAACTTATAGTGGAAGTAGGAAATGATCGCACTGAGGAACAGCGGATTCCAAGAATAGGAAACACTCACGAACAGAAACTCTGGAGTGAATCGGAAGTGTGCAGTTGACAGGCTTTCTCTGCCCCTTGGAATTTACAAACATGCAGTACGCAGAGAGAGAGAGAGAGGGCCATTCCTACCAATTTTTGACCGGTTTTTAACGATCTCTCAATTGTGTTACAACGTAGCAAAATTCGAGCTTACTGTGTTAATAACCGTTCTTTAATTTCCGTCTCGAAATCAACGGTTTTAGTTACCTAGCGGAAAAGGAGAGCTTGAACTGTGATCAGGACTACGCGCGTCTCAAATGCTCTAGATAGTTCCAAAGTTGGTCAGCTCAAGACTAAGAAGGGACTTGTTTTTCAGATGAATCGCGTTTCTGGATTATGGATAATAACGCTCAATACTTTCTGTCAGCAAAATATTTCACAAGTCCTGCGCAATTTAACGTATCGAACATCCGAGCAAGCGGGGCCAGCAGGAGGTAACCTAGGGTGAAATACTGCTCGAAATACGAGAATGGTTTTCGGCTGGCAGACGTGCGCTCGTGCATGATGAATCCCTATCTCATATGGTGAAGTTTATTAAGGAAGAAGGTATTTATCGATAACGGTGTTGAAGTTTTGCCGTAGTTAGGAAAAATTTTCGACTCGTCGTCGATAGAAAACGTGTGACATCGTGTCAAAGGGCAGACCAGGTCCAAACAGGAGATCACGATAATCTCACAACTTAAGAATGCAGTGCTCCAAACATAGGCCCAGGACCCATGCATGACGGCGATAATGCGAAACTGCATTCAGAGCATGGAGTTGCAACGGCGATCCTAGTCAGGAGTACGAGAGCTAGTTGCTCACTTTGTTAGCAGCTTCCTTTTTGTGGCAGTTTCCTCCAGCGGAAGTACGATTATAACTAAAAAGCATAGGGACACAGATAAAGCCCGACGATATACAGAAGCTCTATATGGCTCTATTTGACTGGTCGAAAGCGGTAGATCTCCATAACCAGTAAAATATCTTGATACCAAAAACAATGCTTATCTAGGCTTGTGTATGTTAAGGCTGTTACTTCTAGACATCAAAAACCGATACCTGCGTTCAACGATGGAGTTGTCCGTATTCAAGCTTCTATAGCATTGCTTAATCGAAACGTTTCCTATGCCTTTCAACTTCCAAGTTACCAAACGTATTTTTGTAAATATTACTAGTTGAAAAAACTCGCGCATGTTTCCACCTCCTAAAACAAGGAGCATCGACTTTTCGATTTTATTAGTATTATGTAGTAGCAGCATTGGTAATCGTCGATATAGATTTCAGTCTACCCATACAGGATCAGTATAAATAAATTTATGTTTCTTAGTTGCAACGATGCAATGAACATTTATGAGCATTGGATCTATAAATTGAACGCGATGTTGGAATATTAATATTAGTAAAAATGAGGAACTTATGAACGGACTCAGTTATCATACCCAAATATCGTGAAGCAAGTTTATCACGCAATTTATATGCGGGACGCTGTAGTTCAGACAGAGAAAAGCGGCCTATTACGACATTATTTTATTACCATTACATCCAACAGCGACCTTAAATTTGTGTGCAATAATCATACTCCATCAGATTTTTATGTTCTAGCCATTTCACAAAAAAGGCCTTAATGTAAAAATGTTAAATCAGAAAAATGATACGTTTAGCAGGTTGCACAACAGGACTCCAATAGTACTCGCCCATACGACGTCAGCCTTATGCGCGACGATACTCTAACATCGATTTCAAACGAAACGGTACAAATTATCCCAGGATCTTTCTAACCGCCCGCCACGCTTTTTTTTCCCTACGCTCTAACCCTACGACACTACCTGCTCGTCATCCTAATATCTCGTTGCTGCGCAAGCCATAAACTATATAAATCTATCGTTTTTTAATTCACACGGCCGGAACTTCTCGTTCTATCTGTAAGCCTAAAAGCCGATTCTCGTTTCATGCTGCCGCGCGTAGGTAGCACATCCCAATTTTCCTATTCAACCTAATTACGTCTAGGAAAGAGACAGTATCAAAAAATATCTTCAACGACAACAAGCCCAGTTCACGTTCCTTCTCTCCCTAGCAATGCTATGATAGCTCGTCGAAAAAGGGACAGCTTCGATTCCTTAGTTGCCCCAATCATACCCCGGCAGCCGTGCCGTCGCCGCAACCTCCCACGTTTGCTCTTCACTAGGATATCCGTGGCATGAAACGTGTGAGCGACACTGAACTTCTTTCGAATCATTAAGTGTACCCTAGAGTGAATCATCAGCTGAGTCGTAAGCAGTACCAGTAGTAGGAGCAGAAATCGTTGGTCTTATTTATAGGTGGTCACAATGGCAAATTTTTCAAAAACAAAAATAAAGCAAAAAAAATAGAACGACGGATATCGATCACGCAATTACTACTGTGACCATTATAACCACGGTAAAATTCGTCGTGTGCATAGGTAATGCAGATAAGTAAACTCAAGCTCTCAGGCATCATAATAATAATAACAGACTATGTATGTGGCAATTACATGAAAGCAACGTGGTTCTTCGATGTTGATCGATGATGACCGATCGGCTTCGATATTGACGGAAAAGAAGTGAAAGCAGGATTGACTCGAACGGCTCTTTTCATTGTACAAGTTCAAACTAAATGACTACAAATATATAGGCTTAAAAATGTCTTTTCCTTTCGTTCACCTACGAAAGTGCTATTTTACATTTTCCGGTTCCTAAGGTTCTTATGACGCTTTTTTTGCGGGAATCTGCATGAGGTGACCTGTGGTGAAACGCCGTCTTAAGACCTTGTAACTGTGCTATATAGGTTATAAAAGGTTACTACTTAGTAGTAAAGTTCATATAAACAGTGCGTATACTATTGTAGGACGTGGTTTTGTTGTCCGTTGTTTTTGGCATGAGTATTGTGGTCCGCGTCGCAGTTACTTTTTGTTTGCTCCCTCCTTGCGATTGTTATTGGGGAAAGGTTCAGAAGTTCTACGCAAGTATTTACCCATAAACTCTTTCTATTTAACTTGGCAATTGCAACTGCTACTATGAATAAAAGTAGATTGCAAACTTAGCTTGGCGAACTGATGAACCTGGTCGTAAAGCGATCAGTGATGGATTTCACGGACCAAGCTTGATCAGTTTTGGAGGTTTCTTCGGCGCACCCACAGCACGTAAAAACGAACTAATTCAACAAAGGATGACACGGAACCCTTGTTCCACTATAGAGCGGTGTTACATAGAGTCACTGTGACGATGACCTTTGTAACTGTTAGCTTGATTGCACTCGTTTGTTATACGGCCTCTAGATATGGCTGCGCTAAGGCAGAACACTTCTTAAATAATTAATTGAAAATAAATACCGGCACACATACACGCAATAAACTCAGAGCAGTTCACTAACCCTTAATGAAAAAAAAACACGAATGATAACTACTGCTATGCGCGTTAAATAGGTTTTCCATTGTTCATAGTTAAGCTAGAAGAGATACAGGGCCGTATAGCCATAATACAGCCGCCGGTCACTGCTGGGTTGGGCTGGGCATAGGTGTGAGAACGGAGACTACTCAGGCGAAAAGAGATGAAAATTTTGTCGTTTTTTTTACCAATCAACCGCATCCGCTCCTAACTTGTTTATTTCGCTATCATAAGAACAAAAATAGAGGTCCCTTACCGTAATAAGAAATCTATGGTGAATGGAATTATTTGCACGGCACGACAAAATTGACAACGCGGCCGCAACAGCTCCGTTGCGTGACGACCAACGTAAAATACGTTGTTTGATGAAATAACTTGTTTTCCTGCTCGTTTGGTCGGGTTGTTCCTAGTTGATGTTGTTGAGTTCTGTGGACAGGCGTGATAAAGCAACAGTAGATAGTAACAGTTTGGGTTTCGTTTAGGATATTTTGAAAGCATAAAATATTCAGCGCCTTTACAAGAGTTAGCAGCGAGACAGTTGCGGTTCGAAAAAAAAATTGTCACTGATCTAGAAGCTTTAACTTATTTATTTTGGCTAGAACCTGTAGAGAAGCCTGAGAAAGGGCTTGATTCGCTTGTAAATGTAAATTCATCAGCATTAACAGCTAGGACGTCCGTATCCTTGAAAAAATGCAGCAAAATTAAGCTAGATCCTGCCCTAATAGCTGTTTCAACGTTAATTCAAATGATTGTACGATGATTAGGTAATGATTTAAGAAAGATACCAATCAGTTTCGTACAGACGGATGAACATCGTACGAACTCGATTGTTACTTATTGTATAGATTTTTACTTGTTTGTTAGACTTTTAACATATTATTGTTTGCTCTTTTGTAGAAATATTCATTGCTACAGTTAAGAAATTGTTTACCGCCTTTATGCGTTGTAAACGTCTTCCAGGCTCAGGGCCTCTTGAGCGTTCTCTAATGCTGACGCCAAAACCTTTGGGTGTAGTATCACTCTCAAGCCACTATGTATTCTGACGCCATGACGCAATTCGTTGTGTATTCGTTACGAAAAACGTTTTTCCAGCCGTTTGTTTTCTTCACGAGGACTCTTCCACGTTAGATTGTTTCTCGACCTTCCATGGCGCCACTCACCGTAAACGATAGCCGTCAATCAGTGGAACTCATGTGTTTGGCTACTAGTAATAGACAACATTTCATTATCACCTTGCTCTAACGACAATCTGACTACACAGTTTTCCTGCCTTTTTTCTTGTACCCGAACAGCGCATACTTCAGACGAACAGAAGTTACACCAAGCAACTACTGAAGTCACTATGAAATAAGAACTCTGTCGTCTTCGTAAGGTAAGAATAGACCAATATACAGGTAGATTCTACGTCGCGAGTTCACCGCATCTACAACGTCTGTCAGCTGGTCGGTAATTCTCGTCGTTCACTCACGTTACCAGCTAATCCTCAATAATATCGCCTACGACAATGACTATCGATGTGCACTCTTGGGCCGGAGTTGTCTAATACGAACCATCGATTCAACGTGACGCACGAAACCGAATAAAACAACGAAGCATCAGACGGCGTCCCACTGTCGCCGTTGATGTTCTTTACACGTTACTATAACACTAAAGCTGGCAGTAAAATATCGACAGCCGCGGCCATATGGCGGCGTCCGGAGCACGCCTCCTTGGTGGCCGTTTCAGCTAGGCCGCACGTTCACACAGACACACACATGGACCCACAGACAGAACCGTTGTTACTTTCGTTGCCTATAGTTAACTAGCCAGACAGCTGCTAGCAGCAGGCGGCGATGTCCTTCCTTGTGGCTCCTTTCTGTATGGTCGACTCGCCGTAAAGCTTTCCGTGCCCTCCGCCTCTACAGCCCTCAGCCGTCAGGACCTTCGGTAAACGCTGCCAATGCTGCTTACTTTCTCCATGCCAGCGTTACCCTCAATGGTGGTGATAACCGGATAGGTCTGCACATACCGTCACTGCATAGCTATTTAGTATAGGATCTGAGGAACTCAACAGAGTCTACACAGTCACACACACGAAGCACGGAGCACATGGTAAACTGTTCACGTTAATCTGTGCGGAGCAATTGGTGCCCACATCGAAGATCACATGGGCGTCTTGGCTCTTTTCTCCTTCATATGGTTGTAATCATATACGGGCTTACTTTCCTGGCAGGCAAACGGAAACGACTTAGCGTTTCTCTAGTCTCAACATAGGTAACGGGTAAGGGCCAACGTGAGCGGTATAGTTCATTCCGTTTCTAATGGTTAATTAAAATTAGCACTAACACGTAGCCTTCGCCGCGGTGCAGTGCGAACATTGAGATGTTCTAGGTTCAAATCGGGCGTAGATACACGGCTCGCTTCGTCTTGAAATGGACTACCAGCCGTATGACATAATGCTCGGTTAAGGCAGCGGCCCCGGAACTGAAAGTTGAAATATTTATCTAGCCTTACTAGACAGAATGGCTCTTGCCTTGGGCGAACAATCCTACAAGCGTTCATGTTGTTTGCGTTGCTGTCGACCTGTGAAGGTGAAGACGAAAGCTAGTGTTATTATTGGGTTATATTCTTAATGATTGGCGTAAGTTGAGTTTGATGTAGATGGGTCTTGACAGCGTCCAACCTGCCGCTCCGGCCATTGCGCATTGCTGTTTCGTGTTTAGTAAGGTCAAAGGCCGACAATACTAGCTCAGGCTTGAATCAGCCCAATCCCGTACAAAACCAAGCCAAACAACACTACCCGGTACCAGAAAATTTGATTTTGAGAACTTATACAACATATTGGATCTAGTTAGCTGGGTTCCCTGGCGAGCTGCCGTATCTGTCCTGTTGTTCCGTATTGGACAATGCTCCAAACAGCCAACGGCGGCTGCTGCTGGTATTACAGTGCTCACGACCGTACTCTACTCCGTTCGACAAGCTTTACCCTTTCTTTTTTCTTCCCCAAAGCACAATTGAGTCTAGTCGAAAACTGGACTCATGGAATCATTGGGGCGTTGCGTTTAACCCGCGGAAGCGACGAAGAGCGGAAACTGGACAAAAAAGGCCACATGCCGCGTTTGCGCCGCTGCCGCTACCTTCGTGGTAAAGCCAGACTCGGACGGAAGTTTGGAAGCGCGCGAAAGGCTCTTAGCGGTACAACAAAACTCTAGCTGGCACTTGTTGAACGTCGCGGTAAAGGGAATTCGGGAGCGTGTTGATCCTCTGCAAGAGATACTTACTTACATTGGCAGCAATCGCTTGGTTCGATCTATATTACTTTGCGACGATGCATAAATTCGAATAAGACCCTTTAATAATTCAAGTAATCGCATTAAGATGAAAATAATGCTAAAGAATACTTACGAGGGTAAATACGGATTTAGCAAAATGCATTTTGTTAGAAACGTGTTAAATTTACCAAGATGTAGGCCTCCCTATGCATGATTTGTGGTTAGAACAAAGGTCCATAACGTAACTGGAAAATATTTTGTTACGTTTACATATAACACCTGAATATCTATAGGGCAGCAAGCGAATTAGCTAGAAATAGCCACTTCCGAGTAGTCGACCTTCTTCGTTGTAATTAGAGATGCTAATTTCGATCGATCCGTGATTTCTTCCTGTGAACCCGGTGTTAGGTGATTCTGGTGGCTGGTAAAAATAAAATCACTCGTTTCACCCCGTCCCTGCTGTGAGGGCTAAAAAAAGTTACAGGGTTTGCTGCCATATTTTCCCTACGAATCTGTTAACTGGGCATCTCCTCAGGGAAGTTAGGCTTGTTTTGATAATGATTTCGGCGTCGTGTATACTCGTAGACGGCTTTGAATTATTCTCGAAATATTTTTGATCTAATAAGAGTTGGTTCCCTTTTCATGCATATGGAAAGCTTGCAATAACAATCTCTATAAGCGTATTATATGGTACCGTGCGTTACAACATCAATATTATCGCGCTCAAAAATTATATATATATATATATATATATATAGTTCGGCGTAGGCATTACCAACTACTAATCTTTAGAATACACAGAAACTGTAAATCGCGCATCAGATAGCAATGTGATTATTAAGCCGGTCTATCTGCAAAACAACTCAATTTGATGTACAAATAAAGAGTTTTTTTTCTATACCAAACACTTACTCGAGGTCCGGTCATGTCGCTCGTCCCGTAGACGATAAATTGCAACCCCGTTTTACGCCTACCCTAGCCGGTTTCGCATGAAATCGTACTACCACCTTCACGATCGAAAGTCCACAATTTCAATCTGTTGACTGACTGTCGATTACACGATTTAAAAATCAATCAATTTTCCGCTGATTTAATCAAAAGCTAAATTCTATGCGCCCTTTTGATTAGAGTACTGATACCGTCACTATCTATTTATCAGCTGCTTTGGACCCTGGTCCGTCGTTTTCGCCAACTTGCCCGCCAGCTAACCAGTAATAAGCTCCAATCTTCTGCTAGCAGATTGGGTGTCACGGCGACATCGCGAGGCATGACCTTTCCAACGGAAGATATCAGCTGCTCGAGTGTTCAAATCAACAAGAGCAAAGTTTCGGTAATCCATTGTTATTTTTTTTTTTTTTTTTTCACAACGCTGCCTTAGCTGCAGGTGTATTGATTAGCGGTAATTTTATGAACACAGTATAGTAACCATGTACGGTACGGCTATAGAGCATATATTTACACTCACGCCGGCGGTAACGATGGGTTCATATCTGAAATGCTAGATTCGGCGATTTCTCAAATGTCGCTACGCCGCTTGAAGATCGCCGGTAGCTGGCTGGTTGGCTAACTCTCCCGGTGCTTAGCTCTCGTTGCTAGAGCGACAGCGGTGTTGCTGTTGTCTGTTGTTATGGCCTCTATGGGACAAGAGTTGGACCGAGTGGTTTTCCGCAGTGCGGCTCTGTTTCCCTTTCCACAGAAATGGTATCCTCTAATGCACGCGCTTTCCACTAGTGAGTTCCCTCCCCTTCGTATTGTACCCTTCCTCTTAGCTTCACATCTTCCAACATTATCCTTGGACTACTCCCTCCGCGTCCTGTTGATGTATATCCTTTTGTCCCCATAACAAGCCGCGAGAACGAATGACGCGCCTCTGGCAATGCCTGTCCATGAATATATTCATGACCTCCTGAATGCTCCTTGCTCCTTTTCGTATCCTGATCGTTCTCCTAATCTGATATGTGCGCGACCCTTATCGCGCACAAGGCTGCAAGAAGGTTACGACGCAACGTACGCTTAAACACAATTGTTGGTGGACGGGGGTAGTCGTTGGTTCGGAACACCTACTAGCGGGGTTCTACTAACGGTTTGCCAGGCTACTGCTCGAGTTCAGCTCGTCAGCTTCGTATCATGGAAACGCGGCTTCCGAAACGCTTTGTTACTGCGCAACTGCAAAGATCTGCGGGACGGAAATTTTAAAACAACGGAGAACGGTTCTTTGGTTTACTTCATTCGAAGAACGTGCAGAGATTGAGGAGTGTTCCAGTGAAGTCAATGAAAGTTGCCACGGGTGGCAATGTTTTTGCTGAAGAGCTCGACTGGTCGGCTGACCGGGGTGTTGCATTGTCCAGGCATTGCTGCTTCTTTGGGGCCGCGAATTGTCGATCCTAACGTAGCGAAACAGTATGATCGAAACCAAACACATCTTGAGTGAGCATCTTCTTCGTAGCCAGCCGACTCGTAACTGGTGTTTCTTCCACAATAAACTTGAGTAGCGCCGTTTTCTCGCATTGCTTCATAGGACGGAGGGGAAGAATGATGAGGATCCACGGCGTTTTATCCCCTGAACTCATACATGGCTCATTTTAGAATTGAGCTCAAGTCGATCACTTCGAAAGGCAAATGAGAGAAACAGGCGGAAGACGGAAACTTAGCCCGACAACTTTACAGTTGCGGATTCTGGCTTAGAAAAAAATGCTTCGAAGTGAAGCATTTGAAATAACAACTAATGAGACGAATGAGGTGTTGCTGATTTATTATATTGCTAATAATAATAATATCAAAATAACGATGATACTTTATGATTAATTATATATATATATATATATAATTTATAGAACTACCTGTATTTTTGCATCCATATTTGAAAAGAATAGGGCTGAATATAGCGACAGCCTACGTCCAAATTAACGGAAAGTAATTCTGTGCGGCACCGACAATCGCTTTGACATATTACCTGAGATTTGATTGTACTAGCAGTGATAGCAACATGTCGAAATGTCCGACAAAAAGCCAGGTCGGATGCCTGATAGTCAGTATAATCGCCTCTTTTGTTGAGCTTCTCAGGCTTTTGATGGCCGCAAAATATCTGTTGAACCCCCGATGATGGTAAGACAATAGCGGGGGTAGTGTCGAGTTAGTTTTACATTCGTGTAATTTCTTTCTATAAATTGTCAAAGAACAGAGTTAAGTCTATTCTATGCAGTCCTCTTTAATGTAAAAAAAAATAAATAAATATGTCACGTGTTTAACTAGCAGTTCAAAACTCCACCTTTCGTATCGCAATCCCGGGGTTTGATTTTTAAAATTTCTCAAGTAATGCTATGTTATGTTAATAAAAGTCACTGTACAATTTGAAAAACAGCCGGAGAGCGTTCGTTTTTATCACAGTTTATTGACGGAAATGAACTATTGCAATAAGAAGTGAACTGGACTGCGCAGGGCATCCAAGTGTAACTTTCAATCATACTACAGAGTGTTCCGGTATATTCAGATAGAAGTACACTAACTATTAACATTTTAGTCATATACCATTGCTCGTACGCTGTAGTACTGTCGAGTTTATAAAAATAATCTCAAGATACCCGTGCCATAATTGTACTACGCGGTTTGTTGCTATCGTTTGCCTCTTTTACTACTTTGAAAATATCACACCTTCACACGGATCAGCCCGGCCGTCATACCTCATCTGTTTGAAACTGAAGTTTTTTTGTCGCCAAAAACCTCAGCCGTTGTTCTAGTCGTGCTCAATCAAAACGTAGTTCACCATCTCCCAGATGCCCAGCATTGACCCTAGACAGTGCTGCCTGCAATGGACCAAAGAAACTAAGAATTTATAAACTCTATTGACATTAATTGATTTACAATACTTTACCACTGACTCTTGAACTCGTATTCTAGAATATCTCTAGCGTTAATGCAAAGGCAATTGCCGCCTGTCAGCTGCAAACGGGTACTATTTTAAAATGCGATAGATAGTTCATCTTCACTAAACGCATGATGTTTCTAATAGGATCTAAGTTTCCGGGCGAATACAGTAGCAAGTTATTGTCGAGGGCGGCTATAATAATAATCGTCACCAATATTATTGTCATATTTCAGCCACATATTTCCTATTTCTACATAGGATGCGATTCCAAAACGCGGGAACGCCCCACTGAATGCCGCCTCACCACATCCGTCCTTGTTGCGTCCTCCGTTCGTTTACTAGCGGTAAAATGCGGGAAAGTATACAGTAAGCTTTCTTCTCGTTGTTTTATCTATTTCATAGTTGAACATGGAGCTTTGCTGATCTAACAATTACCCGTCAAAAATAGCTTTCAATAGCGACCCTAACGGATATAACATTGACACGTCGTCATGACAACAGTCTTCAGCGGGCACACATCTATGTCCAGCGTTCGGCGTAGCACATTTATAACCGGAGTGTATGTAAAAACACTATCAGATAGCATGACTTGGAAACTAATGACTGCCTAAAAGCCGACTAGAAAGCGCTGTTATATTCTGTTAGTACTTCAGAGTACACTGGGCATAAGGGTTGAGTTCACTGGAATAGGTACAGTCGCATCTATGAGAAAATCAGTGCTCTAAATATCGTCAACATTTGTTGAACGTGATGCCAGAACGTGCACTATTACATTATTCAATGCCATAGCACGTTGAAGGTGAGCTTTCACAGGTGAGCAATTATTAAGATTTAGCTGTTGAGGTTGAGAGCTTACTGCAGAGACCCTCGTCACACTCGAGATACTCCGAGAACACCCTGCTGCCACTCTATACAGTCTCATTAATGGATCGAACGGACTTAAAGATATCAGTGTTGAACTCGCTTAGCTACGTCGCCCAGGGGCAGTTCGTGGGGTAGATGTATCCCTTCGAAAACTCCTGAGGTTAAGGTGTAAACTGTTGAGTACGTGGACGATTGTAGAAACTGCGAAAAATTAGCAAGAGAGCCTATTATTATTATTATAATAAAGCAGCGGATATAATTAAAGTTCTTTGAAAATTGCCGTAAACAAAGCTGTATTGGGAAAGCTAGCTTAGGTTAGCTTTACTATAGAGATATTATAGTGCTACAGAGATTTAGAAGATGGGTTCGTATTATACCGGTTAAATAATCAATGAGGTTAGACAATATTAAGCATTTTTACCGTAATAGTTATCATAATAATAATTTGCCCGGCAAAAAAATTTGCTTGTTTGCTGAATGAGCTTAAGCTGTTCTGACAGGGATATTCGGGTGTCTCAATTCCTCATTTTGCCAGGAGACGGCGCAATCATTTTGCACCTAGTTTTACGCTAGTTATTACGAGCCGCGTTATTCGCAGAGTTGGGTTCAACAGCTTCCCAGCATACTATGTTTTTTTTCAATTGCATGCATCTTTAAGTAAATGCTTCTTGTATTCGCTCTGTATCGATGCCATGTTTAGCTGTTTGACATTTAGTTCTACGCCTTCTCGCGGAGGGCGCCACCAGTCGCGTTCATGTAACGCAAATATAGAACGAACCCATGGCGTACTGGGCCGGACCATGTAGACCAATGGAACCCTTTTACTCTCACAATTAGTTAGGTTCAGATAACCTAATAATTATCGATCTACGCCTGATTTTTTCGCGTGTAAAGTCGCAATATTATGCTTACAAAGCGCTAGGAACTATACATATATAGTTATTATTGACATGAATTAGAACAAGCAGCCATTCGAGCTATCGTTCGTTTACCCACTTGTGCTGACTTACGTAATCTATCTCTAGAGTTTTCTGCTTGGATTAAGCAAATCTAATAATAGATATTGTACGATAACGTATAGATGGCGGTCTTCTAGAAAATAGACATATACCGAATTGGGAAATAAATTGATTCGAGTCAATGTTAGCTGTACTAGAAACGATAAGGCTTACTGGGTATGGTTCTTCGAGATTTGATTTTTCTTTCTCACTCAACAAGTTGATTTATTATAACATCTACACGCCGAGCTACACATATTACTATCCTTATTACATACACATAAAATTAGTTAAAAAACAGCATTATTGTAGAGCTAGCAGCAATATAGGTCAGCAATGCCAAATGGCTGCATTGTTGGCACTCCATATATGATCTGTAGTAGTAATAAATGTGATTTATTTTCAGTGAATAAATATGTCAATTGTCCTAAGAAAAAAAAAATAGCGTTTTAAGCTGCTAGCCTGACTTGAACCAGGTAACAAGTAGCGAGTTATATACACCAGTTTTAGTCATCAACTTATCGTGAATAGCTAGAGGAACATTGCACGGTGCCTAAAACTTGTCCATACTAGAGCTGAAGTTCAAACATGGCACGGAAGCCAATTGGAACTCTTTGTAATTCGATTTATTGACATCAACGGTATCGTGTGTAAATATTTCCGTATTGCAGAAACGTAGATCTTTAGAAAAGTTACAGTCTAATAACTGAGTTCAGCTCAAACGTAATCCCCTCCTGTACCTTTTACATAAATACCGTTGCAGCCGTTTTGAAACATCAACAAGTACTGAATAACCGTTGACGACCGAGATCATTATTTAGCAGCGTTTTGTGTCGCCGTCATCGAAGCCCGGCAAAAGCTTTCCTTCACAGGCTTGTTTCTAAATCTATTTCTCCTTCTCAGTCATTAATTAAAATTTATTGTAGCTTGTATTATAACTTGATGCTGAAAGTGCCGCCCTATCAATTTCGCATCTAATTATCGAAATCGACGCTAATTACCCCGCAGCAACTCGACGAAGCCCACTGCTGCTGTCTACGGTACGCATACAGGGTGAACCAAAAGTCTTTCGACGCTTTAAAAAACCACTTACCAGTTTACCTTATATCTGTTAAACTAGCAAGAAAGCAAAGATAAGAGTCCAAAAAAGGCTCTCAGCCTTTGAGGTTACTTTTCCAAACAGTCAGAAGACAATTTTACGCATCCTGTATAATAATACGCAGCCACCTTGTTTATTTCTGTTCGACACTCTCCTTAATCTGAATGATTTTACAAGCGAGCACGATAATTCCCTATTTGATAAACAAACGTTTATGCAACGATCGCTGACTCTATGTGTGAGTAACTACCGTTCAAAATATTGATTAGATCTCCATTTAGCGGGCATAGGAAACCAGTAATGTAAAATATATATGTATATATATCCACATATCGTCCGACATATGTGTTAGTTTATCAGTTAATTTATCTAACATAACACATTTATGTAACATTTATCTAACGAGACGAAAACGAAATGGTAATTAATAATGTTAATACGCACTACCGTTAGCCGTTGCTTTTGGGGTGCCTTGCTCACTATAGCGACACAGCTGGGATCAGATCAGATCGATCAGGTAAGTAAGCGAATAGGAAAATAGCTAGATTAACAAGAAGATTGCCAAATTCGCTTCGGGATCACATCATTCACAAATGAAGTGCCCTGTGAAACTACCATTCTGTCTAGCCTCGTTTAGCCCGTACCGCTGCTTCGACGGGATCAGCTCGTGCGATCGGCGTCACCGGCCTGCTCAGGTCCACGGGCTACGAGGGACAAATCATCGGCTGTAAGGCGAGTCGCGACTGGCCGTCATATGCTGCCGTCAAGCCTCTCTGAAAGATTTTAGGTAGAGTTATAGCAGCAATGGTAGCAACTTCTATGAAAGTGTTCGGTTTTCCGATCTATGTGGTTATTCGTCAATTAAATGGATTTTGTGGGAGATCTGAGGGGACGACTTCACTCGGAATTGGGATATCCTGAGGGGAGGTCGCGAGAAGGAAAAAGTTCAAAAATTAAAAATATTATGAAGATCCGTGTGCAGTTCATAAGTAAATGAAAGCCATGATTGAGGAGCTAACTGGGGCTGGGTATTAAGCAAGTTACATGTTATACGGTTGTTACTCTTGAAGCAAGCCAAGAGTGTCGGATGCTCAGGGCATGTAAACTAAAGTTTCCGGCCCGAACAGGTTCTGGAGTTTGATAAAAGTTGTTTAGTCCTAATCTTCGATATCGTTCGTACAGGTATGGTCGGAAATCTTTTTACAGCTCAGGCCTCTCTTTATTCTAAAAATCTATATGTATCCAACAGAACACAGATACTTTTTATACATATGACCAGGCAGAACTGAAGTTGGACATAATTGTGATCCTGGTCATGGTCATCTTTCCAATAGATTTTTCAATAACCCTGCTTCGTCTATAAATCATCTGCTACCTCAAGTATTCAACACGAGTTAGCTACCTGACTACCCTGCAGTGTCCGTCATATGTATCACCATTTTTTCGTCACAACATGCCAGCCAAAAATTAATACGGGTTTTTTAATGAATTTTTCTTTACAAAGTAGACCTAAGAATCTAAAGAAGTCATTAAACCCTGCTCACGCGGGCGAGTCTGCAAGCATACCAAACTGTATACAACAGAGTACTGCTAGCAGAAGTGATAGCCCATATAAAATTCGATATCCGGTATAATAGCCATGTCTATAGTACCTGGAGTCACAATACAATTGGCTCAGCTAATCCCATCTATCTGAACATTAGAGCAAATATCGACGCATCGTCACCGAAGACGGTCAAAGCCCAGCAGTCTTCAGGACATAAGGCCCAGCTTTGGTTCCGGGGACCCAGCCTTCCTTCCGATCCCGCCGAATTCCAACCCTATGACTAGAATTGGAAGGCCACGTCGTACAGCGCCGCGCGTTTCACGGCATTCTCACGGAAGAAGGCGTCTGACGCAGCCAGGCAACGAGTTGAACCAAATTATGATGTCATACAACAGCCATCGCTCACTCGATTTTAGTAAAGTTTTGCCAAAAAAGTAGCAGTCGAAGAAGCGTGTCGAACCAAGGTAATGAAGAAACAATCCAGAAGTTTGCCGATGTTAACGGGCTGATCTATTAGTCGAGGTACGAGAATGGAACCAGAACGGGCGGCGGTCTCTCGCATGTGTATATGTCAGCGGCGTTTGCCAACGAACTCACGACGAGCAGCATGGAATATTGGTAAATGCGGTATGAATATACTGATGCTTCAAAGTAGTGTTGGTAGTGCTAGTAACTGCATGTGAGCTGGCCAGATATATGGCTAAGGGCTGACGTTTTTCGAAATTAAAAACATCATTATTATTATTATTATTGATAATAACATTAACGTTAGCCCTGTTAAGAGCTTGGCAGGTCTAGGACAACATTGTTTAGCATGTACCTATTCTGCCGTATCGTTTTACGGGCGTACAATGGCCTATTCGTCATAACTGTTTCAACTTCTAATACCAGATCTCTGAAACCACTAAGTATACCGATTATCTTATGTTTAATTGTTTAAGAACTATGCTATCATCTACACATTACATACCCATTACAACATTGTCTGGAGTACTGAAATATAATTATTTACCACCTATCGTTAGTTAACTACTGCACTAAATATATGAAACGGTGGCGGAAGAGGCCATCAGCCGTCCGAAGCAATGTTTAGCGCGTATGTAAAACGGTAACAAACGTTGGTACGGAGCCAAAATTGATCGTAATTAAAGCTCCATATTGTGAAATATCTATTGTAGTTATAAATGACACGGATGATTGCCAAGGTGCGTTGGCAATAATGTTAGTATTGATTTTTCAAAAAACGATTTCGACGCGTAATAATTCTCTGATCATCCTATATATATATATATATATCGGAATATTATACATACATATGTGTCAAGTGAGTAAATATATTGAGTGTTTATGCCATTGGTATGGCATAGAACACGACCAGCAAATCTATGTCAATTGTGAAGGCCTTTTCCTATACATCCTTGATATTCGTAAGTGAAAACAATGGCCGTGAAATCATTGACTATGGATACTGAAGTGTCTCACGGAATCCTATGATAAGTATGGCAGAGTCACTTTCTGTTGTTTAAACGGTATGTGATGATAAGGGCTACCGGGGAATACGGTCTGTCCGTCTTCAAGCCAAAGTCTTAACCTATGACACCGATAAGGTGTGTAATTGAAATGAGCGGTAAAAATTCAAATGATCTTTGAATAAATTGTTAGATGTTATCTCGTTCGTATTCTGCGTCTTTATGTATTTAACAACGGACTGTAGATTAAAGCTGCAGCAAATAGCGCCGGACCATGCTTTTCTGGAGTTTGCATAGCAGATATTTGACTTCATCTTGGGTATAGCCTCATATTGTAAGAGGCTAATTAGTTACCCTCGACCCCATGCGTGTTTAAATAGCAGAAAACGTAGTTTTGAAAGGCCAAGTCTGCCGCTGCGAGAAAATAGGGGTCGATAGTTCGAACCCCGCCAAAAACACAGAAACACTACATAATCTGCGTGAATAAACAAGCTTCTATTTTAGTAGATATATGTATTTAGCCTTGTGAACAATTATGAGGATGCTGCTGGGTATATTATGATTCTACTTCGGCGAACCAGCTTAGCCCGACGGGAAAAACCTATGATAAATAATGCTCATGGTTAAGAAGACTCATCGTTGTAATGCTTAAAAATTTGCCAATTAATTAACGAATTACTTACAGAAGTAAAATTCTGAGCGTGAGGTGATGCCATCGCCAAGTTGGATCTACTTGGATTTGCCGGCTGATTGATATGCACACCGGACGGCGGTAGCCACTCGATCCCGGCCCCATTGTATTGTATCTCGTAGATAATGGTGTTGACTAGTAGTACAGCGGTTGTTTGTCCAGGATGCCGCTGCCCCAGCAAATGCAGAGTCGGACTGCTACAATTCCTTCATGATAAATACTAAGAAACCGTGATCTCGGTTTTATCCGCGAACCCCTTTCAAATTATATATACGAATACGAAAAAAAAAAAAAAAAACGTATATTTTTGGTTTGTGTATGTGTTGAAGAATGCAAAAAAATGTTCTTGATATAGTTTATTTGTTTTCGTCTTTTCCCGCAATTCATCCTACCGTCCGCCATTAGTTGATACCTTTTTGCGGTTGTGTTGGCAGTAAAAGGCTTGATATTGCCAAGCCATTTCGAACATGAATGAATGAACTCATCTATTTTAGCTAGCCTAGAGCTGCCTTCAGGACTTCTGTCTATTGTTAGAAATATACACATGTAATCTCGCACCACCGTACTTCAGTGGATCGATGAATAAAAGAAAAACAATTCTATCGTGTCGATTTACGGAATTTACAAGGTAAACAACGACTTTTACAACTAGATACACACAAGCATAAAATAAAGACAAAACTTTAAAAACAAACGATTAAAAAACGTCTCGAAACCAGCTCAAAAACATTTACATTGTCTGTGAGCGCAAGTACGATAGTATGTGTCCTCCTCTGGCGTGTTCCCTTTCGATAAATCTGGAAGCCGGCCACGTCCATAAATCTACTGTGCAGCCAAAGACAACGAAGTTAACAAAAAGGGAGAGGAGAGAAGGAGGAAGGTAGAGGGAGAGAAACATATATATATATATATATATATATATATATATATATATATATATATATGTATGTAGAGAGAGAGCGAGAGGAGCGTGCGAACCTAGCCACACAAAAAGGACGAAAGCAGACGAAATAGAGAACGGATAGAGCTCACACAAAGGTTGCCAAGATGTGGAAACAATTCACTCAGTACGACCCGTTGTTGTAGCCGTGTTTCTGTCGATTGATTCGTCCACGCTGAGAATGTCAATGAGTTTAGTGCAGAGGCGCTGGACGCGGGCAATCAAGATAACCGATGTACAGAAAAAAAAAAAGCACGCTGACCTCTGATAGCAGCACTAGGGCAAAAAACATTCTTAAAGAAAATTATTAAGGTAAAGAAACCTTACGTATACTGTGTATATGTGTGAATGAAATTAATTGAAAAGCCCCATAAAGGTTACAATAAGGAGACCCAATGGTAAGAGCCTACCTGTATTTTCGACGCGGCCGTTGGATCTTTAATAACAAAAATGATCCCATAATAATGGTGCTGAAGATCATCATGTTGGCTGCTGCCTTTGTTGATGAACCGATCTACTTAGACACATATATTAATGAGAGGACTTAAATTTAGCGCTGCAGTAAGTTGCATGCACAAGTTTGGCATAAGTATAACATTTACTATAAGACATGTATATTACAAAGAAGATTAACTTACAACTTCATGTAAAATTTATGATAATAACGATATTGTACTAAACACGACAATGGATTTTTGGACATAGATGTTTTAACGGAACGAAAAAAAAAAAAATGTATGAACAACTTAAACAAGCATGTACACATAAGTTTAACGGTACGATAAAAAATCTCGTATCGATTTGCGTTAGCTAGATATTTTAACGAAACAGGTTTCTCCATATTGGCGCACTGGTAAAACTCGTGACATTTGGTGGAGTATGGCTTAGATTCGAAACTGGGCGAAAAGGGATACAGCAATGGTTCCGCGATACCGACAGAAAATGCATCTCTGAAGTAAGTAGCCAATGTTAATGATAGTAGAACTCGAAGCATTTCCTTCGATTTCTATCTGTTGGTTTCTATCGGGTACCTAAACAGTACTCCTAAACGGTACCTAAACAGGACCGCCATTATCACCGACCTAAAACTACAATCCATTTTGCTATGGATTTTAGCAGTTAGAGCTTAAATTTCCAGAACAGAACACTATAAATACTAAACGAAGACGATCATCCAATTTCAATCAAGTTGATTAGTACCAAGCGTTTGTACACGCGTTGTATGAGCCAGTGTTTATTGGTGGTAAGCAAGCTAATATAGCGATGTCAGGGGGTCGCCGGTTCAATCTCCGTCCGGGGTGTGACCAAAATCACGGTCAAAATCCGACAGATATGACCAAGTAAAGAGACATTAAGTATCGCTGAAAACTCAAGGGAGCTACATATCAACCGATAAATCACAAATAAATGTATTGATCTTGTCAGGGATAATACAATTTTGTGCGATGCTGCGCACGCTCCTAACGGTTAGTAAAAAAAAAAGCCCCGAAACAAAAAGTAAACGAAATTACTTCAATAGGTTAGGAACTTAGTAATTTTAAATTTCTATAATAACATAATTACACGCGGCTCGGCCGAGCCAATGAAGCTGATCCGCGAATCAGATTAAATGCTTCCGCAGACATCGGAACATTAAGCCCATATAACATCATATCTATACCATGGTTACTTATACTGAAAGTTGTATACGTCTAAGTTGGTTAAACACATTGATTCCGAACGATTGTTCTCACATCGATTCATTACCGAAATACAATGGGGTGCAAAAAAGCTCTGTCAGACGGCCCCCATGATTCCGCTACGTAAGACGGCCTGTATCGTCGCGATAACGAGGACATCAGAGCTATACCACTGCTGGCGTAAGTCCCACTCGGCCATGTGATTACAAAAGAACAAGCTTCTTGTGTCATTGATATGTTTCGGAGCAGGCATTCGGCTGATGTAGTCACTGTTGCCGTTGATTGAACCCAATAATGCGATACTAAGGCATTAACCCTTCCCGTGCACCAATTGTAGCTATGTTTTAAGAATCGGTAGAGGGGCTTGTCTTTCCATCTGGTCGAACGACTGGTTCCTCTCCTGTGTCCAGTGCTGCCTACTACACTGTTGTTGGATCCGTTAGTGGATCTCGTTGGTCGACCGGCTCATTGTCGGCCTCGGTCCTGGTCACCACAGGCTACGAGCCTGTTTCAGCCTCTTACTGCCTCCTTTTTTCTTTGCGTACACTTATGACAGCAGAAAATGATCGTCGAGTTCTTTCTCCGTATCTTCGTTTCGTTCTACTTGTGTTCTGTATATTTAACATCGCCCTACCCATTTCTCCGATCTTTGACTGACGACTGATCAGAGCCCAACCAATATGAACCGTGCTATGGAAGATCGAAGAGGAAAGTTTGAAACATTTGTGCTCTAGTCTTGTACCGCACTTTAGTCCCGTTCGGCTTTCCCGGCGACCCTTAAAAAGAGCGAAACACTATCATATCTTATTGGACATACCGCGTCGTACAGGAGGGTGCCGATGTTCAGGTCAAGACGAAAAACGAGGAGGAAAGTTCCCGAAAAAACCCCTGAACCATCTATGGCAACGATGAAAACAGCAGCAGTCGTAAGAGACTTGCGAGCAAAAATGACTCTACTCACCACGACACTGCCCGAGGGAGTCCATTAGCGGGCTAATATCTTCGTTAAACCAACTCTTCTGTGGATCTTTTCTATGAGTTTCTGTTAGGGTTGTCTGTAGGGTGAGCTGACGTGTTTGCAGCGTCGACAGCCTGTAGCACCGTTAAACTAAGGGATGGATGCAATTCGTCGCGCCGATCGGTAAAATAATCTGCGATATAGCAGGATTTGACAGGCAATCGGATTGTCCTTATAGTTGTACGAAATTCGCTAGTTCTTAAGTAGCCGCCCACCTGACTGGGTCCGCTGTCGAACAATACACATCATAGAGACCAAGCCAGATTTACTACGCAGATAGGTGCAATAGAAAATTGGTCACAACAACAACAACACTAACAATATAGTAGAAAGTAGAACAGAGAGCATTAGCAACGCGCCCTATCGCTAAAACGATGAAAGCATATCGAAGCGTTCCAACCTATGCACCTGTATGAATTCGTAAGCTGTACGATACGCACAGCTTGGATTGTATTTGCTTCTGAGTAGCTGGTCCTTCATCAATACGATCGTTGGATCCAATGATAATCATTACCGAAAATTTTTATATACCGCAGTTGGCATAGCTGCGAGCAAAGAACGAAGCAAGTGAAATCGTGTGGCAGATATAGGTATTGAGATACAGGCGTGCGGGACTTCACGTGCCTCAAACCGCCAATCAAACAGAGATTCAGGGAACATAACGAAGATCTAGTAATATATATATATATATATATATAACGCGGAGCAAAGTATTGATTGCTTACTATCAACAGATCTATGTGAGCCTGCTGCAGTCACGGATCTATCGATCAGCAGTGAATCGCCTGGTCAACGCGCTATCCTTAGCCTTCGGGTAGTCTCTTAGGAGAAGGCGACATAAATCGACATAAATATTGTTTATGGCAATATAATGACTCAATTGGGGCCCAAAACGACAAGCGTAGCAATGAGCAACGACCCGTTAGGAGTGAGCAAGGAGGAGCAGGACAAAAAAGGAGCGGAACCAAATAAACGGCAACGGCTCGAGAAGCAGAAGCAGCAACAGCTTCAGCACAGGCCAGTAACGGCAGGCCAGTCACGTCATCTCGTCGATGACAGAACAGAGCCAAGTAGGCCGAAGGCTACGCGGCTATAAGAACTCGCTGGTGCGATTAACTGATACCGGAGCAGCGGAGTATTCTATAAAGAATTTGTATATATATATATATATATATATATATATATATATATAAGGCGACTGAGGGTGATTGTTAAGAGCTGATGTAGTAATAGGCGAAAATGGAATAAGTTAGCAGGAACAGGTAGACGATGGTCAGACGATATATAGCGGAGTGACATCGACCTAGAGGTCGGAAGGACGAGTATGAGAAAGGGCGTATGAAGTTTGATTTGTTGAATGTTCTAAGCAGGACTGAAATTCTAGGTTTTTTGCGTGCCTAGATATGCTTTCTTTTTGCCTACATCAAATTATGCTACCATCAAAGAAGACTTATGGTGACTATGAATAGAATATTATTTTATTTTTTCGTTAGTTTTTGGGCTAGGAAAGAATCTATTTTCATAGAAATGTTGTTTTTACGTCGTTACACATCCTGCTAGAGAGCGGCCCGCTAATTCACTAATTTATCATGGGAACACCGTCAGCAATCACGCTGGTTTTGAACTTTCTCAGCCAAGGAAGGGTACAAGAACGTATAGGACACGTGTGCCTTATCTGTTTGTTCATGTATAAAGTGTGCATAAATAAACTTTTAGATAATGCTTTTTAATACGGTGGAGTTTTATTAAGTACTTCGTAAAGTGTCACCTATTTAATGGGCAGAAACTCTGTTACATCTTACTTAACGGAGAATTTTCCTATTTTTCGTAATTGCTAAAGTAGAAAAAACAGTGAAAATTAACTGCTATACGTTGTTATAACACTATAATAGTTAACACCTGGAGTTACAAGCAGAACTTGTCTCGAACGTGACTCCGTTTTCGAATTTTATTGCGGTCAGATTATCAGCTAGATTAAATATACACTGTAGGTATTCGTTAATTGCCTAGAGCTATAAAAAGACTTAGATACGACAAATTCGTATTTAAGGGACGTCTGGCAAACTTTCGAGTAGTTCTGAAAGGTCAAAAGTCGTTGTCCGATTTTGTCGCTTACCAATGTGGCTTTCGTAAAAATCTTGATAAATTAGAGATCTTGAACTTATAATTTCGTGACACACAAAAACACACCCTGTTATTGTTATCAATATTCACGTTTAGTCAGACGTTTTGCTTGGCAAACAATACATGTAAGACCATAACGTATAAAACAGACAATGGTAACTAAACGATGCTGTAGACGTAACACTGTATAAAAATTCCATTACAGCCGCCTCAATGGTTGTTCCTGTGACCACGTAATTTTGCATTCAGCTAGTGACTTCGATGTGGCCTATTACTTAATCAAGATTAAGTGAACGAGCCTTGAGGGTGCATCGTTTATACGGAATCTCAGTATCTCCAGTGATCGTTTCGGCGCTGTCACGTTCTTCTACTAACTAATCTGTAAGCTATAGTTTTCACGCTTCTATGGAAAATCTGCCATACTCTATGTATTTGTTATGTTCTTTCCGTCGGAGCGAACAGAGGCCGTTTCTTTGTTTCAATCGCGAAAGAGAGTTCTTTTGTTCTCGAGGGACAACCTCGACAGTGAAGTAACTCTTGCGAGCCACATACTATAAACTTGAAGATACCTAGAATTTAGAACAAAAAGAGCATGCACTGTTGATCAGCAGCAGGATATCGGCGACCAGTGTAAGATCCTTACGGATATTTATAACGATGAGTCGATTTAATCAATTTGACTAAAAATTAATTTACGCTAATACATATATTTCTTATATTTTATATAATATATAAATTATGATATGTAAAAAATATAAATAAAGAAAGCGTTTTTCCAGGTGTTGATCGTACCTGACAGATAAGCATTTTAATGCCAGTAATGATAATGAACGGTACGGCGTTATTTGCAACCGAAAGCTAGCGTTCATCTGAAAATTTTGCACGATCATAAATAGATAGAGGATATCGGCAAGCGTCAACTATACTTGACATACTAACGTCTGAATTCGAAATCGTCAGTATAACCGGTACCGTGGAAGTTCTAAGTAGCAGCCACTTTTGCCTGTTATGATAGTGTTGACAACGGTTCCTTACCGCCAGCCTCGGACCTACCTCGCGACTTACCCTTCGCTACACATCCCATCACAGCAAATCCTTCGTGGGCGTTCGAGCAAAACATCCATTGCGAGCTTAGGTCGTGCATGGATTATCCAGCTGCAAAAAATTGTCAAAAGCAACGGCGCTACCTACTAATTCCCGTCTGACTAAATACAGGAGACAGGGATTACAGAACAGGTAGAAACAGCCATTTCACGTTAGGGATGTGCAGGTTGTATGAGTTTTTCCCTTTGAATACGTACAAACCCAATTAAAATCAAGTAATTGCTCTTTAACGCTTTCGGTCGCGATTATGATTTTAGGCTGATGATTTCGTAGGTAGAGTTTTAGATGTCAACGGAAATTCTGTTTCCTCTGTTTGTCCAGTCATTGTAGTCTAAAAATAGAATTTAAAGCCCAGTTTATCTTTCATGATAATACATGAAGTTCGCTAGCACAAGATGAAAATTTTCAGATATCCAATTCAAGTACCAGGTTATAAGTGATCAAAAGTTCCATGCGGTTCTAAATATATGAATATCATATCCATGTAAACATTTATTCTATACTTTAAAATGACACGCAGCGATATGTTCAAGCTCTCGCAATTCCACATCTTTCAGATCTAAGGCCTTCCAAAATTTATTAACTGATACAGTAAGCGTATGTAAACTATCGTGCATTTTTTATTAGGATGTTTATATATGACGGCTGTCAAGCCCCTAATATTCTATCGGATGATGATCAATCCTATAGAGAAAATACAATCTGGCACCATCTGGATCCTTTGCGTATTTGAAATGATTGAAACAGCTGATTAAGTTACATACGTTTCTACATAACTACTTAACTTTAAATTTCATTCAGATCAATTTCGATTATTTCGAAAAGACCCTTCACATACATGTTTAGAGCTTTTATGCCCGGTGCTACTTTAGATATAGTTTCAGACGGCTGGTTTTTGCCAAAACCAAACGAAGCATGTCTATGCCCATTTTTCAAACCTAGGTTTCAGTATTTCGGTAGATATCATAGGCAAAGCGTTAGCGCTAGACCATCACGAGTATCTGCCTAAGCCGTATCATGCCTTCCTGTTTCAGTTTTATTACTCCATGGATCGCATAATAGATTAGGAACGACACGGTCCGGATGGCTGACCCTTGCGCATCTTCGAAATTGCGTTATCATAATGACCATGAACATCCGGCCATCACTAGTTAAATTTCAGTGTCACTGGCGATTTTCTACCATGACGCACAGTTACTATGCCTACGTGTCATAGGCGTGTTGAAGAAACCCCGGATAACACGTCCAGTAGGACCCGCACTGACTTGATTTTCCAGTAAGTTTTTTGATGCTACACGGAAAAGGCAATCTTAAGGACCTACTCACACAGTAGGAACGGTTGAAGACGTTGGACATAGGCAAGACAAAAAAAAAATAGATAAGGAGTGACGTTGGTTTTTTTCTGTTGTGTTGAATGAACGCTTTGTCTTTTCGGTCGTAGCTCGTCCGTATTTCTGGCGCTTCCCGCGCGCGTCCATACCGTTGGAATCAGAAAAGTGGCCGTGATTGCTTTATATCTGTATCGTCGAAGCCAACTTTCTTGCAGTTGTTTTGTACAGGGCCTGATCGTTGGCGCCATTGCGGTCGTCGCTTACCGAGGCGTCAACGCGGCGACAATGAATTGCTATCCACGTCTCGCCTTTGACTCGTCTTGTTTTTATGAACGTGTATATACGTGTGTGTGTGTGTGTATGTATTTCTATGTATGTAAATGATGAGTATCTGATGACAAATGGGTACAAACTGATCGAGTTTAGTGGTAGTGATACCGAACGATGGCTAGAAGCCGACGAGGGCTACTTGAGACAATTAAGAAAAGCGCGTCTGTATTGCGCCAACGGTACAGATCGGCGTATCGGCCTTTTGGCGTCACACTGATGGAATTGGGCAATAATAGCAATGCGATCTTTATGCTTGATGCAACTGCCGAGCCAGTTTCTACCCAAAACGTGTGCTTTTCGGGTGGCCAGAGAGAAAGAAACAAGCAAATACGTACAGGGGAACCAAACGGATGGAGAGTATCATAGATACTACAGACTTGATATTTTGCCCTACTCTTCGTTGCCCATATCTGCTGTGTGGCAGGACGCGATGAGCACCCGATTCAGCCAAACGAAATGAGTGGAGGCTTTAGATACGTTAAAAATGAAATGGAGAAAAATCATACTCGAGACCTCTTACGAATTAGCATATGTACATTGAGACAGTTAACGTGCTGTCAAAGTACAAGTGTAAAGAAATAGCTCCATACGCCGAAACGCTGGTCGTAACCAAAGTAGCAGACGATGATTGCCGAGACGGGAATGCTGAACTCAAATAAAAAAAAAAACCATCGAGGCCTCGACGCCTACGGGACCCGGAAACCCTATTACCAGCTGCTTAGTTTCCAACGCTCGGATTTCTACATTTGCTAATTGTCCGGCACCAGCAGTACTGCAAGAGCGAATCATTGATCCATTTGCGCCGCCCGCAAGACTGTAGCGTTTGGCGTTACGGCGGCGAGTCTCAACGGCAACCCGACGCGACGTGAAATAATCGTAAAGCGACAACAGAAACAATAACAGAAGCCGAAATAGCGGCATTTTCGTCGCTTTCGTTATTGTAGGCGACAGAGTCCGACGGTTGGTCATTCTGCCGCGGGACACTAGTAACTGCAGCTTTCGTTGTTTCCATGAAGCGGTCGCGATAATAATAGATACTATAGCGCGCCAATTTTTGAACTGCACCGTCGCATATGGCTTAGTTTTCTGTTGTGTTTCACCCGTTCGAAATTTGTTTCCATGAATCCAAAACGTCCGGCCGATCAGGTCTCTTATTGCTGATGGTCTCTGTTGTTGCCGTAGGAAAAAATCGTAAACGCAACTGGTATAATAGGCATAAAACAGTATGATCGGAATGGCTAGAAATTGGCCATAAGGCGTTCTATCGCGTTAAATAACTGGCAAAAGTCTAATGGAAATCAGGAATCGATGAGTAACGTGTTTGTCTACTAAAATTAGCGACAGGTAGTGGTCTAGTCACGGAACCGGGCATAGGTTTTGCGCTTCGTTTTGCGGTGGCGAGGCCGGCAGTTTGAAATGATGTTTAAAGACAATAGCAAACGTAAAGCACAAAACATTTAGCACCGTTGTATGTGCTTGAGTGGCCCGTTACGGAGAAGTGGATTTACTGATGCTCAATTGTGTTCGCATAATTTAAACACATTGTAATGAAAAATAAAACACTTTTCTAGCACCAGTGGAAGACCTAACGGGTTGGGGGTGAGCCGCGATGTCCTTAAGAACCTAATTTATTGATGATCGTGTCGATAGAAGCTTGAGTTATACGGGGTTTAAGCGGCAAACAGATTCATCTCGTTTGATTGACCTAATCGAGTCAGTATAAAATTCGTATGAACTTTCCAGCCTTCCAACTGTTAACTATTTACCAGCCATGAGTCTGTTGACATAGATACACGGCATAAAATATGGTCCTTGTTTTTAAAGGTTTTCGTTTTTGGTAATTTTTCGTGCGGCCTGTCAGTGGCCGAACGCAGCATTGGGGTCATCCGGTACGTCGTTACGGTGCCTAATACACGAACAGCTATGGCTAGAACGCATCATTCGCACGAAAGGCCTTTGATGGAAGGCTTGAAAAATGCAGGAAATTCTTCTACCGTTCGAAGCTCATTCGCCTGCCAAGAAGAAAATTTAACTTCTGCTAATTCCCCGTATCTGTTGTCGTTTTTCTGGATGTATGAGGTATAATAAAAACGCCAATTATTTCATTGGGTTGTATGAGCAAATAAACCACTTAACATCGTAATAAATATTTGTAGGAGAAGCTCTTAGCTAAATCGGACAGCGCCTGCTTTTGCACCAATGTTCAATCAGCTTTATTTTAATTTTGATCTTTTCTGATAGTTGTATCAAGCCCTTTTGGGCCTATCTCTATTAGTTTTGCGCTACTACTTAATATTAAATAGCATATCATAAAAAAATAAAACTGTCTTTCGCAATCGGAGTTCGTCTGCTCAAAGTAAGCAGTACTTTGGCTCTAGCTGTCAGTGATTTAGACACGTATATCTACAACAGTTACTGCAAATATCACCTAACGGTTCAACTTAAGTATCAAAACTTTGTTCAAATTTACCGCGTCGAAACTAATAGTAGCAATTGCATTCTACGCTGATATTAATTTCCATCTTGTTATTTCTATGACAGTTGTATGACGTTTGTTACAGCCCAGAAGCGACTTATATAAGGAACCGTCACGGATTTTCGCTAACACATAATCAGGTTTCGCTAACGCGGTTGTTCCCGACCAGTCGGTCCCCGTGCTGGAAATAGACATCAAGCTGCCGTCAGCTAAATTGGTAGCGTCCTCAGGCAGCCTTACTGGCGCCGTAAAGGGAAGCTTCGCTCTCAAAGACTTTAGGAGGTAACAGCGTCAAGCAGCAAACGGCGAACGTCAGACCGGCAGACGTAACGTTTCTTTCACTGGCGAACCCGCCCGTCGGTCTTGAGGGTACGCCATAGTGAAACAGAAGATTCTAACGAAATATTGCGAACGCTCTCTTGCGTCCATCAACGCCACCGAAACGAAAGGAACAAATGCAATAGTAATGATAACGATCGTTTTATGCAACAGCAGTAACCGCAGAAGTTATAAAAATTGATCATCCAACAGGTCCAGTCGGACAGAAGAACGTGACATATAATTGGCCAAAAATATTCAGCAACTCCGGAGCGGGCAGCAACGAGCAAACGACTTCGCACAGCCTTGTCAAGGTCGGCGCCAAGAATCCGCGTCGCTTCGGCGGTCGGTGTAGTTGGAGTAGGATCCGGCGAAAAGAAGAAAGCAACGAAGACGCTCGCTTGACGCTACCGATGTTCTTGTTTACTACGACAGTTTCCATTTTGTTGCGAAAAAGGCACTGTTGCTTTGAGCCAGTATTTATTACCGAACAAACAGGTAATTAGCGATCGGATGTGGTCTAGGTTCGAAACCGGGCGGGGACACTCAGTTTTTCGCGAATAGTGCGCGTCAACAATACTGAGTGTACGAATCCTGAACGTTTATTTATGTCCAAATAATTGCTAACAAGAGCTACGCGTACATGTCCCGTAACTGAGAAACGTAAGGAACGTAACAATTTGACTGTGGATAGCAACGTACATTTTAGGCAAGAATGACGTTAGATAGAATTTGCGCATTTGGACCGACCTTTTTCCCTAGTATTCAAATATCTCGTGAGGGAAAATCAGATAATGATAATTAGTGCAATATGTGTTTTATAAGCAGGACACATTAGAGTAACAGCCCTGCAATACTATTTTTCTAGCACGGATTCCCTCTGGTACACATTATCGTATCAATCTAAAATGCGTGTTGCATATGTTTATTATTATCATCATTACCATATATTTTAATATTATCATTGCCTCGTTGCGCCGAACAAGATCCTCCTTTTTGTGACGTACAACCGATTATTCATCTTAGCTTTTGTTAATAGGCCACAGTTTCGATTTATCGCATTACGTGTAGGTGCAAACTTCCACGCTTTTGGCATGTTGAGTTTGACCATCTTCCTCATGGCGACCTATCAGACCTTTTTGCGACCTGCGTAGCCAATCTATGGAGCCGGCGGCTGGTACCGATCGAAAACTTCTAATAACTGCAATGACGAAAACGCTGACAGTAGCACAAACAGCAACAACAAAAACAATAGTATGCGGCTCAAAAAACCCAGCTGTGATGTCAGTCCACGACCAAAGCAGATACCCCCTATTTCGCGGCTTTCTCACAATAACATTTCCTCCTCTGTTCTCTTTCCCGTCGCCTTGACTGCACTTCCTGTTGTTGTTCTTATTACGTAGACGGTGGACATTATGTTATTGTGGTTGCGTTTGGTCTGGCCAAGGACCTGCGAAACGGCAATGCTCCTATCGGACTAGACGAGCGCGGTCTCATTCATTGCGTTTGTGTCTGACAATAAAACCCGGTCTGGTGGGCCCAGCTCACTATGTCCAGATTCACTGAAAGACAAAAATTGAACAATTTTGGGCAGCGCCCGAAATTATGGAGATAGTAGTTGCAAAAAGGGATATCTTGCTCTCTGAGAATAACATACTTTTTTTTTGCCAAATCACTAATTTGTAGCAGCTTAGCACTTTGATCGAAAAATATATTCTATTTATCTCACGCGTGGGTGTGGGCTATTTTTGAGATCTCAGATACACAGGTCATTCGCAGCAGTAGATTAGGTCAAACTGCTGCTTATTTGACGTATTCTTTGGTCGACCTTTGCTTGTCCGAGGCGCCTCACAACTTAACGTTTCGAAGTCTCTCTAAGTTTAACTGCGGATGCCGCGAGGTGAGTGCACCGGGCCTCATAACCACGCAACCTCCGTATCTACGTACCTCTGGCTTTGTTTCATTTGCAAATTACAGTGCCTTTAAAGAGATGTACCCATAAACCGCGTCAACTTTCTTTCTTTTACTTGTCCCTGTCTAGTCAATCCAAATTGGACGCTCCTTTTGATATAGTAGCCGTGGCGGCAGTAGCGCAAAGCCGAGGACGGACGACGCTGCCCTAGTGGAGCAGTGACACAGCGTCCAAACGACAAGACAAATGAGAAATCCCGAAGAAGGCGAAGACCAAGAAGATAAGAGTGACATAGGAAAGGTGCACACACACACACACACACAGACACATATACAAGTGACAAGCAGACAGATATGAGTGAAGACAAAATTCTGGTCCATCAACAGCGCGCTCTCCGCTGGAGCACGGAGGGAACACAAAGCGACTGTCTCTGTATCTAGATGGTGGGGTGGAAAGCATAGAAAGGAATATAACTAGCCCTAAGCGCTGAGTACGAGGAGAGACACTCGAGGCATGTGGTGGTCTGGTACCGCGCGCGCCGATAGAACTCGACGGACTGGATTGGCGGCTAGATTAGCTTATCGATGCCGAATACGGTTAGAACTGGTACTGGTAACGAATGCAGGGTTATCGCGCGTAAGCTATAAAACCAAGCCGGTGTTACGGCCGATGTTGATGTTCGATTATGTGTACAATCCAAGTCGGACTGCAAGGCGGAAAAATTTAAAAACGTTTCAAAAATCTCGAAAGTGCAAAAATAAAAGATCCGAAACACGTGTATGCGGCATATTTGACCGGCAACCATTTGTCTATCTTATTCTACGAAAGTAGAAAAAAATTAAAATCCGATTTTTTTCCTGATCTTGAACTTTTCGTTTGGTGTGATAGGGGCTATGTTTTTCGGTCAGGCAATAGATAATGTTGGGTTAACATAACGTGTTGACATCAAAAGTGGTTCTATTGGGTTTGTTGATTTATGACGGTGAGGGTGGACTACGTGGACAAATTACTCGACCTGCGAAGACCTGCCTTTTCGCCTTGAGGACCAACTGGAAACTGATGTAACTGGTGCAGAGGATAAAGGACTGTGACCTTTTAGTGGTAGACGATGTTCCAGCAAACAAATTGGATACAAAGTAGTTGAGTGTCATCGTGATCTCTATCCAAGGTAGGTCCAGTTAGGAAAGCTTGAGTGAATGATGTTTTGTTGACAAGAACCCGACTTGAAGAAGCGAATGACTGACATTTTTCGTTTGAGCTTCTTCTGGAGGAAAGGTCTGTTTTGAAGAATGGAATATCGTTTCCACAGTAAATCTACTATAATATTATTAACTTAAGTGAACTTTTCACCAGTTTTGATAAAGATTTAATTTCCAATTTATTTTGGATTTTCGAAAAGTCGATAAAGAAATTCGCTTTCTTAGAAATAATTGAAAACACTGTTTCTATGTGAGCTTATATACAACATATACTTTATTATATAGTTTATATATAACAAAGTTTCACTGGGCACGTCGCAAGTGTGAACCTTATCGTGTGGACCTAACATCTAAAAATAGATATTTCGAGTTTCATGTCGAGAGCTGCATCAGTATCGCATTATGCTGCCTATTCCAAGATTTGAACCCAAAACCTTCGTGTCCTAAAGCTCAAACGGTCTTTGATGTGCTTACGATCTACTAGACGATGTTCGAGCTCAGGTACGTTTCCAATACCTATGTATAACTATCTACATGCCTGGTACATTTTCGACTACTTCACTGACGAGTGCTGAGACTTTAAGCTTCAAAATATTCCTATTCCAATTACATTATCGCAGCATCGATAGTATGCTCTGGCTCCTCATCGAGGTTTTATATCTGCCTTCAGATATTAGAGTTATTAAGCGCTGCGAGTTGAAGTATAAGATAGCATGTGTCACCTTGTGCTGTAGTTTTCTATTTTAATGGCTGAATAAAACAGTCCTGATTTTGGATGAAGTGAAGGCATATACTGCAATCTGCATTGTATTTTGGTTCTACCAAAGGTGACACACACCACAAACGCAACGATACTGACTGCCAAATGTTGTCATCGATAAATGTTTCTGTATTAAAAACTCTTAGAACGCATTGTATGTCACTTTTCGTGGTTAAAATATCTGTGTTGAGCTTTTGCGGTGCACAAAGACGCTATAATTGTACAAACGTATGATTGCCGTTATTACTGTTATTATTACTGGTTAATTATGACTTGACCTTGAAAGCTAAGCTTTCAAATGAATAGCGAAGATCAAGAATAGTGAAGATTCCTGACTGACGCTACGCAAAATGCTTTTGACTTGACTGGAAATTTATGAAGAAATTTTAAATTTCTCACAAGTATCCCGGGTTAACTTTATGATGTTGATCAGTGTATCAGCTCTGAGAGTTTGGAGCCATTGGAGAAGCTAATTTCAGATGAAGCTTCAATTTATCGTAACATTCCTCGCGAACAAAACTGGTCCGTAGAGTATTTTTAATTTGTTTATAAGGTCACCGTTAAATAAGTGTTATCAGGTGATATTCTGTTGTGACAGTCTGTGTATTCAAGAGGCGCCGATTATCTACGGAAATCGACTTGAATTCAAGCAGATGTCGTTGCGCGCTGCTGGCCTGAACGCTACGTGAGGTCTTCATCTTCTGGCAATAGCGTGCCCACATACGAACTTTTTTTTAGTGCTTTCTGGTAAGGGGAAGTGTGGGGAGAGCGGGGGAAGCTAAAAAGCGAAAAAAAAAAAAAAAAAAAAAAAGAAAGAAAGCGAGAATTTTCAAATCGGGGGGAAAACGACCAATTCATCTTGACATCGTTTATTTCCGTCGCCAATATTGTAACGACTGCTAATAAATGCTTATGTGCCGTGTTCGATTTGACCCCTGCTACTGATAACAGGCATTTGTCTAGAGGTCGTACAACGGCAAGCGAATCTCGGAATACGTTCGCTTCTGTTCGATTTCAGTGATTTCTTTTGGCGGAATTTTCGTTTGTTTGACGCGGCACGGCCGTTGGATTAGGGCTGGATAGCAGCTGTTGCTACGACACTACTTTGTTCCCATTGATCCCTTCTGTTCGGTTGAAGGGGCCTAGTTATTGTTATTATTTGGGTTTGCCAAAGCAGGGTTATGAACGGTGAAAAAAAAAAAAAAGGAATATCTTAATCCAAAAAAACTCATACATCTTCCATTTCGCGCTACGCATTCACAGATATCTGTATAATAGATGTGTATGACATACGAGAAGATGTGTGAGAAGACATTTTTTTGTCAGATTTATGCGGCACATAAATTCGGTAAGCGTTTCTAACGAAGCGTATGCGAAAATAGAGATATCTCAGCGTTGAAGCGATTTGTGGCCATGACACACGTCGAGATCACTGAATATGTACAGGTGCCCATAAGAGCAGCAACTTCACATCTAAAACATGACGAGAAACACCCTGAGCTGCTTGACGAGAAATTGTTATGATGAGTCGTTGAATTAGAGGGCAAACGAGCTTGTTTCAATATGTACCTATGACCTTATTCGATTGTTTACTATAAAGAAGCGTTGAAATATCTTTCCCACAGTTAATTTTATTTGTGGAGTCGATTGAACGGTCTGTTTTCAAGAGCAATATGGGTCTATAAATGGAAAAAGGTCGTCTTCAAACAATTCCATCGCACAGTTACACGACACGTTTGATTAAGCGGAGAAACAAACATGTACACCGTCATAGCCGATCTTATCGGGTGTGGATTAGGTAACGCAATTTGTATAGGACCGCTTGCACGAGACCATATTGATTACTTACATTATTTAAGACAAACAAATGCGACTCAAAATTCTTTTGCCAACTATCCTGTATCTTTCCGATGACGCCGATCCGAAGGAAGGGGTTAATTTGTTGATTTCCCACACAAAATCGTCTTCAGAACTACAGACGAAAGATAAATGTTCAAATCGATGATGGGGTAGCGGCAGGGTGACTGCTTGCCACCCCGACAGGGTGCCCCAACCGGAAAAAGTGAAAAACCTCTTACGATTTGAGAGATGCTCGCTTTGTGTAGTCTGAGCTGGATATTTGAGGCTAAAAAATGAAACTTCCATATAGTTTTGGTAAACTCAAAGCTCAGTATAGCCCTTGACATTTACCACACGTTTGGCGTATTCGATTTTCTCTTTTGTCTATTTTAGATTTGCCTTATCCAAAGGAACTAAAATACCCTTCTGTATCCAATAACTTTTGTTCTTTCAACTTACTCGAACTGCCGACCTCATACCAAAATGTATTATTGCTATTAAAAAATATTCCTCGACTGCTAAAAGGAAAATAAATCTAGAGGACAAGCGGCCACCATACACGCAAATTTCCTGTCGCGGACACTTCTCCGTTATATTGATACTAGAAGAAAAAAACTAGCGGTTTACGACCATTTTGCGACACGTTCGACGGCATGCATAAGCAGTTAAAGGGCGAAGGAAACAGGCAACAACAACAATAATAACAGCTCTCGTATAGAAATTTTCTGGTTTTCTAAATCCTGCCAACAACACCACATAAAATGATATCAAAGCGCAAAAATTTCGCGTTCAAAGTCCTGCCTTTTTGTTCAATTCTTTATTGTGGCCGTTTGTGCCATAAAGCTCGTGGAAACTTCGGGGACCGAGTGCACCTAAATGCGGGCTGTGCTTTGAAAGGGGTGTACGTTTAAGCGCTACTAGTAACGCTAGAAGAAAATCTGTCGTGTTCTTAGAAACAAAAAGTAGCAAACTTGTCATAGTGCGAAAACGATGCGTCGTTCTCGCTTTATTGAGAAATGAGCTCTTATCCAATCTTCCCTGTTCAACAAATCCCTATTGAGAAAGAACTTTTTTTTTTGCCTGCAGTTGACAGTCGACGTTATGACAGATGTTTCATGTGGCTTGTGAAAGAGATTTTAGGAGGATTTCCATGGGGAGACCGGAAGATCGTTAATAGAATTAAAAGTTGGCTTTAAAAATGAATAAACATGGCTCAGAAAACTATTTTTGATACATCTGGATTTTCGCTATAGAAATCAACGGTCGTTTTAACTAGAGGAATATCAGTTGTCCAGATAAGCTCCAACAATTAGTGGCTTGCTCGTCCTTGTTGCCATTGGTCTTTTTGGCAGCTTTGAGCCTTTTGCGTTTTGGGGGACCTTTAGCCTGCTGTCATGCCAAAATTTAATTTCGCTTAATTTGTTTGTAATATTCCTCGGCGTACGGTTACTATTGAAAAAGCCATTTGTGGTTATTGTAGTGATATTTCTAAATAGTTTAAATTTAGAATTGAAGTTGTAATGTGACTCTCAGAAACAATACTTCCAGCGTGTACAAAGAAATTTGGTTAATAATAAAGTTCAGGTTATACGAATACAAAGCATAAGAAAGTGCATGAGGTGCCGTGTCCTACACACGCTGGACTATCGAAAAGGTACCGACCGTTTTTGAGCCAAAATTGAAGCAAATATTTTTTTTATATCTAGTAAATAATATTACTTAGCTAAATATGGGCCATTTGGATCAATGGTCTTCATCATAATCCCATCTCTGTAAAACTTTTGTGGTCTCTGGGCGAAAAAAGCGACAAGTGCTATTGCGTCCGTCCATTGAAGCTGAATTAACACCATCAAAACGGTTCTGCGGAGACAAAAACAGATGGTAGTCTGATGGTGCAAGACCCGTGCTACACGACGGTTGCATTATCAAAGTTTTCTCAATATAATACATCAAGCTATATATATCTTAATAGAATATACCAGGATTTTTCAATAGAGTATATCGGCATGTAGCTGAAAATGTATGTCATGGTAGAAGAGGACCCCCTTCATGTTCACCAGTTCCAATCGATCTTTTTCAATGGCTTGTTATAATCGCGTTAGTTGTTGACAGTAAAGGCCCGAATCAGCTCTTTTGTCGAGCGACAGTAACTCATGATGGCCAGTTCCTTTCCGATCCCACCAAGTACATAGCGTCGTTTTCTTTGGCGTCCTTCCGAGTTTTCCCACAGATTGTGGGGCATTTTTGTTATTTGCACGTTATTATTGCATGTAATTTTTTGTCGCCTTACACGTGGATCGATTTCATTGCATTTCTATAAAATTTCGCAGACCGAACAGTTACGATCAAATAAATCCCTTTTCGTCAAGCCGTACGGCGCCCAAATATCGAACTCTTTCATAGCAAGCTTTCTCCAAGTAACTTTAAAAAATTGTCCGGTTTAAAAAAAATGTTTAGATCCTTGCCAATATCATGGCTATTAACAGTCGGCCTTTCCAAAGTTTCACGATAATTTCGTCAATTTTTTCTCATTGATCCACCGCTAAAAGGCTGCCATTTCATATCGGAACTTTTGGTACGAGATGGCGGAAGTATTGGGATTTTGGTTAGTTCTGTATTTTACACCATAACTTATTTATGGGCCCGGTAGTATTTGTGTTTTTAAGTATTATAACAACTATTACTATAAGTGGAAATCTTTGTAGAGATTTCTCTCATGCTCAAAGTACTTCATCTTAAGTGCGAATAAAAGCACTTTCATTGTGTTTCAAATAACGACCTTCAAATGACATTCACGTCAACCTGACTTACGTTACTTATGATATGTAACTCTAAAGTCCTCACCTAGTAAAGGGAACGTTCAATCTTTTCCGACCAATATATATCTTTATTTGAAAAAGATCCTTATTTTTGTTAGGAGGTCAAAACAAAAAATCAGCTCTAAGAGATTACTTTGAAAATGTAATAGTTTTTATTTTGAAAAAATAAAGCAAAGGTACGTCAGGACATATTCAAGTTGCCAAGGCGCTGGTCCTACTCACCATCAATGCAAATAGGCTCGCAAGCAGTGAACTCTGACGCCTGTTGATCAGCCGCAGTACGTGCGACCAACCACATGGTTTATTATATCGTAGAAATGCACGATTTAATTTAATTCTGCCCAGGATGATCGCGCATAGATGTACCTCCTCTTTTCTGTGCGTACGCCTCGGGCGATACCAGTGCCAAATTGTCACCTGCTATCGTCAAGTTAACTGGCAAATGAATTTAATGTAATAGTGGAATATCCAACCGGCGACGCCAATCCTGGTAAGCGCCTGTTCCCTCGTGTCGCCGCAGCACGCGACGAACTACCTGAATATTTATAACATTACTTGTAAATAATCTCATATATCTGCGCGTTCAAAAACTGTATGTTTCTGCAACGGGTTCAGAGAAATCGAAAAGCTGATCTGTTTTCAACGTCCTTCTCCCAAGGTGCGTTTTCTGTGAAGAACTCTTCGTATCTCAAGACGTCGCGATTATCGGAAAAAGGACCTCACCACTTTTTTTTATATCACTATTTACGATAGATAGAGGCCTGTATAATAGAATTTATGCGCCGACCAATCTATGCGCACACTTATGACGCTTTGTGCGCGAAGTGCGCCTGTCTCACAGCTGCATGTTTTGTCATTGTTAGTGTTCTGTGAACCCGAGGTGAAAGCAGGCATCGGATTGTTACAGAATAATTGCTTAGAAAATAGTCTCTTCGAGTGTTCTTTGACAGAAAATATACAGATGATAATGGCTATAGGCTAACGGTAGTGTTGCTGGTGATTCTTGAGGAATCGCGAAAACGATGTCAGAGAACGACGAACTACTGATGTAGCGCAGAGAACTACGGCAGGAAGATGGACAGCTGGAAATAATCTATTGGCTATAAGAACGGTCTGAGGCGCAGTACGGCCCACCCTGTTGAATTTGTACCTGCCCAATGCTGCAGTAAACATGAACGCCTTAGTCGCTATTTGGCCAGGCATCCTACATTAGAATATACTATATTATGCATAGAGTAGCCGGTTTACACCGATGATAAAGGCTCTTTTTTGGGTGAAGGGAGGGTAGTAATTGTTGACTTAAACCAACAATTGCGGCCGTAGGACTCGCTAACGACCCTCCATCAAGGTTAGAGGTCTTATCGTAATCTAAAATAACTTTGTTTACCCCTAATAGGCATATGTCACGGCATTTTTGACGCATGTCCCTATACAAGCTGAGAATTCGGTTTTCGTGGATACGTAGACGTGTGCATAATCATTATCTCGAATATGTACCCTATTCTTTTGATGATGACGATGATCGTCACACCGCATACAGGGTATCTATAGCCGTGATGTCGACCGTGGGCCCGTTACTACACCGGATGGATCAGAGGACTCAGTGTACGTAAGTGCCTCAATAAATGTCCCCCAAGTTATATAGATAGAGCCGATTTTCCTTAATATTTTATTTTACACGCACTTCTCAACAAACGATCGAGCTGGCCATTAATCAGTGTTCTTCAACAATTACTTCTATTCACGATCAGATAAGGTTGACCGTCACTCCAGATAATTCCCCAATTTAAACATCTACTCAACATGCAATAAAGTTGTATCAAAGCAATGAGCAATGACATTTAAAACATCCAGTTCTATTACGATTACCACATACTTCATTCCTCTAGAACGTCGTCCAGAGAACTTACAGGGGCGTCTTTCAGCGCTCAGGTATGGAGCGATCCAGTTTTCGCGACCGTGAGAAGATCGCTCCTGTCGACGCCATCTCCAGCGTCGCTGCTACTGTTGCTGCCGCCCCTGAATCTGCGCCATAGACAAACAATATAACGTTAATATTTGCCTCGTATCGAAGATTACCATCGGTCCTGAACCCCTTATCCACTATATAACTACGACCCTTCCATTGCTTCGTCGGCCGCAATAACTACAACGGCCTTAAACAGGACGTAGCGAGTCCGTAGAATACTTTCGTCTGCGATCACCACTTATCTCTGATACAGTCAATATCGTGCTGATGTTCCATCAAGGGCCACTAGCAGTGATCCCAATCAAATCGGATTCTGTGTAGATCTCTGTTGAATCCGCTTTCTTTCTCCTTTGTCTCTTCACGTTTGCGCGGGCGGGCGGGCGGACGTTCGTGCTTTCGCCTGCTGGCGCCTATTTGTCCACCATCTGCTGGTAACGCCGATCCTCCAGTTGTTGATACTACTACGCTACTGGCTGAGCTGCGGTTGAAATCGACATTGGTATTACTAATGGTCATCATCATTTAAAATCGTCTTTCTCCTTCTACATATACATACATATGTAAGGTGTGACTTTATGCATCATTGTGCCTATTCGGTAATTAAGGCAACATTTGCCAATAGGTAAATGACCGTTGTTTATTCACAGCGTTGAATAAGGACAGTCTTCACTCCTGTGAAAACAAACATATTCGTTACACACAACGTAACAACAGCCGTTACGAGGTTCCCGCAGAACCCCTTGAAAAGGGCTATATGTACGCTGAAAGCTCTGCCACTTCGAAGTATAGCAACGATAGTAAGCCCATTCATGTCAGTCACTCTCGTACTTCTTAAGGTAATACGGTAACCGTGACAGCTGTCCGTAGACGCGCGTCTGCGTCAAGGTAGTCCATATCTCTATTAATCCATTTATCACCGCTATGAATGATGTCATTGCAAAAAAACAGCTTAGCTACCTCTTTTCCTCGCTCGCTACGACGCCACACGTTACCCAACGACTCAAAGTGACTCGATCTTTGAGTTTATTTGTTGTTAAACCGTTTACGCGCATAAACTGTTAACACTGAGTTTACTCTTCGATATAATTGATGACATCGCACCCCAACGCGAGTTTTCGCTGTTATGTCAAAGACTCATCACAGGCACCGATGGGTTTCAGTGTACGCGAGCTACAATGACAGTAGCGATAATCGACATTTTAGTGGTCGGCGTAGGGACCACTGTTCGAGTAACTTCCGTCTCTCGTCGCAGCCGATGGCGGCATTCGTATAATCCTATCGAAATGCACCGGTGACACGCGAATTGAGCGAACGCCATTACGGAAGTTCAGCACTGAAAGATACGGACGTTTACGAAGAGCCTATCATTAAGCTCGGATAATTGATGTGGTGCAATATAGCCACAGATGACGATTTAAAGCTACACGAACAGTGATGTCACTCATGTTAGTGAGACTCCGTGTTTGTTCACTGATGCTCACCTAGGAACTCCCAGGAATGTTTTTGTTTGTTCGCTTTTTTTTGGCTAAACGTAATTGTTTATCTCGTAACATCGAATGCATCACATTTGTTTGTGGCTCAGCTGTGCTCTCAGAATAGACGTACGTACGTACGTACATACGTACGTACGTTCGTTCCTACATAAAGAAATATCTATCTCACGTAATCTTATTTAGCAGATTGCCCTCTGGCAGTGCAGCGAAACGCTGGGTCGTAAACTGAACATTGAAAATATGCCTACTCAAACAAAACTTTTCCGGTCCCCTGCCTAATTTCGCACCTCACTCGGCTAGAGAATCGACCTTAATCCTAATAAGAGAAAGGATCGCATTAGTAACGACAGCGGTAAGTTCGTCGCGCATCATGGTACGCGGAAAAATATAAAACAATCTAGCTTTGTTATCTAGCTGAAATATCAGCGTATCAGATGCCGTATAGTGGGTTCCTTATGTATTTACTACGTCGCTCTGCTCTAAGCCTATACATTTGTGTTATCTTATCTCGGATCACTGTCTGTCATTTACGTGTGTTGAAAAATACGGAAACTTTTTAAATGATGACACTTACAACGATCGACGTGTGTTCGATATAACCTGAGCCGTAGGCGACGGACAACTAGTTCAAATTAATTAACAATGGACATTGACCCGCTTTGTTGACACTGATGTTACCCACTAAACTATTCTCTATGTCGCTAAGAAATTAGCTTCTTTCTTCATTTAATCTGATTAGGTTACATTGTCCGCACGCACACATAGTAAATCTAATCAACGTAAATAGCACTCTTGCGCCGGGGATGATGAGGACGGACCCGCACTCAGTCAGCACGGCCTCCCGTGACCCGCTAGAGGCGATGAACTCTCCACCGTGTGCGACTGTATCACCGGGTGCGTCCGGTTAGGGCATCTCTATTTCAGGTACGTAACACGCCACCCTGCCATAACTCACAGCAAAGGCTGGCGTTACCGTATATGGACTGCTTTCGTAGGTCCTCTACCGACTAAGTGCGTTCCAGGAAAATTTATTCGAAGCGGAAACTAGAAGCCGGCTAAATTCGGATCGTCTTTACGAACACGAAACGTTGTCCGCTTTCGATGCTATGTCTTTTGGATTCGTTGAGGTGACCATCTTTGTGACGTGATTACATATACAAGCAATTCTACCCACGGATTTTCTACTAAAGACAGTAGATTATGAGAAACCTCAAAACAATCGACAAAACTGAACAGTTTCTGTATACGTGTGTGTGGCTTGTGCAGAGAAGGACGTATGCACCGGAGACCTGTGTAAGGACTTCGTGTTTGTCGAATCATCTTTACACTAGTCAATATTGATACTCAAACATTTGTTTCTTTGCCACTGCCGATGTAGTGGGGATCATTGCTATCATCTCTTTTTGAGATCGATGTAGGCCTCTCAGGCCACTGGCAGTTTGCTTCATTGTACTCCGGCAAGAAACTCTGCTAAAGAAGGCCAACCGAAAAACACCCGTGCAGAAGGGCATTTCGACAGGCTGGCTTCGGTTACAGCAACAGGGGCTGCAACTATAGCTCGATTGTCTCTTCCGAAAATCACCGATAGCACGCAGCTGCCTAGTTGTCGCCATTGCGACTATCATTGTGGCTGGGTGTATGTGTGTGTAGATGTTCTCAAGCCATGCAATGTTTATTCGAGTTATGTTCCCATCTTGTGTTATATTGTAGCTATACGACTGTATCCGTTTTTGCTGGATTGCACTATAGACGGCGATCGTGTTGCTCTTGCTACAGTCCTTGCTGCTAGTTGTACCGGTATCGACTTCTATGTCGAAATCCTGCACCAGCGCCAAATGTGTTCTAAGCGTTGCAATGATCCCAACGATCCTCAGAGAGCTTGCGAACATGGCTTTTGGCCTGTTAGGGCATGACGTCCACCAGCTAGAAAGCCTTTGTGTCTTTACAAAAGTAGCGCAGGACTGGTAGCGTTGCGGCAGTGACAGTGAGCAGGCCGGTAAGGGTGAAGATGACATCTTCGTCTCTTTGTCGTTTAATGGCGTTACGACCTTTTCGAAGTACACCAGTGGGTCGATGTCACTACAATGGCAACTAATATCGCCAATGGTAATAACAGGTACGATGTTAACTACATTACCTTTAAACTAAGGCTCATTGATGAAAGCTTTTCGTTTTTATACAGTTGAGTAAGGGATAAGGATCTTTTTCCAGTCTTTTCAAATCATGGCTGTTCTTACCCGCTGTTCGACCTAATCGCCTTTGGAAATCGAAACTTTAGGGGTCGAATTTTTTGGAGCTGGATTCCAAAAAAATCTCATAGGGTTCTGGATATAAAAAAGAATTCACTTCGAGCAACTTGATTTACTACTATTGAAGTTGAAGTACTATTGAGTATTGATTGTTGAAGTTAGGCACGAACCACACAAGATGGTACAGCCGGTTGTATATTATCTAGTTGTCTGCTTAAATATAGCATGTAAAAAACCTGTATTGAACCGCAGGTAAAAGACATATATGCATATGTAACAGAACACGTGGCGTGATTCTATGGTAGTTGCTATAATGGGTCTCTTTGCCGCTAAAAGAAACGAGCATTTGACAGATAGCCATGTTTAATATTATAGGTTTAGCTACATCAAAGACGTGATTTCATCGTTGTTCGCTTGTTTATACAAAAAATATACGCAAACGTTAAAAAATTAATATATATGTTTTGTTCAAATTTCCTAAAATCATTTAAAGAAGACAAAAATGATACAGGGTTTTCGGAAAGTTAAGCTGTTCTATGAAAAACTATTAAAGCTATTGAAGGATAGCGATAAATGCTCTAACAATCGCCTGTTCCAGACGTTGACTCCTAATCCGCGTCTATTAGAGAAGTGGGTTAATGTCATGAACATTACGGTACTTCTTTTAGGCTTTTGCACAATGATTTCCAGTACCTTGTCTTGTTAAATCGATATCTATACTAATAGTAATATGTTGTTTAGGTCAGCAAAGGCAAATAAGAAGTGCATGAAGTCTTATGCCGGATGATACCAAACGCTGGCGTAATTTTTACGCTAGAACCTTAAGCCAAGGTTAAAGTACGCACAAGAAAATGTCGGCTTTTGTTTTTTTGCTTGCTCAGTCTGTAGATTTTCAGCTGTCTAGACAACTGTCAGCTCAGTTTGCCCTCGTGCTTATATTAAAGCACCTATACCAAAAAGCTTTGCCCGTTGAATGCGCACGATGCCCGTTCATAAAGAACTTTGATTTCTTTTTTAATGCACTACTTCCAAGTCATCTCTACGCGTAACCATATGATTCTATAATATATCCTATAGTTGAGTATCAAACGTTCTATAAAGCTCCATCACTTCCGTAAGTTACGTTCTGTGGCTCCTGACATTATAGCGGAACTCTGCTTCTCAAAAGAACTATACTATTGATTATAATGTTTTTTTCTTATATATATACCTGGGAATAATAAGAAGAATAATAATTATAAGAAGAAAATGATAACCATAGTGCGAGTGAATGCCGACGTTGAGGGTGACTACGAACGAAGTTGCACAGTTTATCCGCTCAGTGAAGTCTCGTGTTCCGTAAATTAATTAGAGACTGGTATCTGTGACATAAGGACAAATGTGTGCTTTGCAAAACAAACTCTACAGAGCGGATGCATCAAAAAGTTTCAACTTAGAAATCAAAATTACTTTTATCAGTCAGTAGGCTTCTACATTTAACAATGATCGCAAGTCGCGACGCCTTGAGCGAAATTGGCTGACAAAAGCCAGCGACATACTGCCGAAGTTAAGCCTGCAGCCTGACATTCACTGGTGTGTATATATATATATATATATGTGGAGTAATAAAGAAAGTTTACTGGAAAGCGGCCGATATCGCCGTTCTAGTGATGTGTTTGGCATTTTTAAAATTTCTATAGCGAAAAGCCTTCATCACGTGCAGCTAATTAATGCATGTACGTTTGAAACGGTAAGCTTCGCACTGAATTTTCGAGCGTGGACATTGTAAGTTGATGAAGGAAGTTTAGCTAACACATTAGATTTAGGTGAAATAGACGTATCTCGAAAATGCGACAATACTTACTACAGTGCATCTTCTGTCAATTGATTATGTAAAGTATGTACGTTTTTTATTTTCTCAGAAGCTCAGAAACCGGTTTGTAGACATTGTCCGATAATCCATAAATGAAAGCTTAGGAAAAAAGCTCATCAAATTTCCGCAAATCACTAATCCATATTTTATTCGGCTCAGCGTTATGGAAAATTTTCAATAAGTATAACCGTTGGGCTTTTATGCTTGAACCATGTTTCGAACTCCCGTGCAGACACGTTTAAATTTAGCGGAAAGTATATAGGTAAATTCACGTAAGCTAAGCTGGCGACGTTGTTCAGCAATCATTTGCTATAATCGATGCTACTTCGGAACCGTGATCACCTACCTCTGTGCTCATCCCTACCTAAAGCTCCGCAGTTCGTCAATCTTGACGAGATAATCATCCTTAAGCGGCAAGCTTTCTAGCTAACAACAAGTGCCTTTGTTTTTTCCCTAGCGACCGATTTAGCATATAAGTATGGCGGCCTCAGCTTCGGTTCGCCGCGCCGCAGCAACAGGCTCATCCGACAATCCGAAGCTAACTACTCTGAAGATGACTACTCCCAATACGACCGGAACCGTCAGTGCCTCTCGAACAACGCGCCGTGAGCCGCCGTTAGCAGCGAATCCCGAGCCAAACACGCCGTTCTTGGCTCCTCCTTCCCGTCCGCCGTCGCCTCGGATCTCCTTTGCCAAAGCTTGCGCAACGGACGGACCCGATTGACACTGCGGCTAGATGCGATATGGGGCGTCCCGCAAGGCGTCGCGTTTCGCAAGGAACGGCGCTTCTTCTTTTGCCGCTCCGATGCTTTGCTGTAGCCGTCGCTGTCGCTGCCACTAGCGCCGCGGCCGACGTTGCTCTTCGATCGATGAGTGGCTAACTCCCTGCCTGGCGGAGCTAACCAGAGCTCAATCGAGGAGTCGAAAAAAAGCCAGAAAGGCTTTGGACCCTCAGGACGGCTGTTGCCGACTGGTGCCGTTACCGTGGCCGGAGCGCTGGAGCGCCGCTGGTGCTAAACGAAGTCCCTACCTCAGCCCTTGCCGCTTACTGCCGGGGTCCACGAGATCTCTTGTTGTCGCCCGCACCGGCCGTGGCCCGCGAACACCATCATGAAATAGAAGAAGAAGACGACAGTGAAGATGACAAAGAGCAGTTAGAGATGCGGCAGTATCAGCTGGTAAGCAACAGTGTAACGTCACCCAATGTACGGTTCCCGCAACAAGTTAACGCGTCTCTTACCGTGTGTTTTCTCCGGTTTGCCGGTTCGGTTAATTGGGTGTCAAAGGCATCCGCGCAGACCGCGCGTGAACGACGCGCCTTCAGAAGATGTCTACGGGTGACAACGGGATACAACGTTAGTTCTCGACGATGCACAAAGAGAAAGTACTGAGATGGCAATCTTTAAAGAAGATGCTGCGGAGATGTGCGGTAACGGTATGTACAGTAGCTTGATTGCGTGAAGTTATTCAAGCCCGATGATATTGTAGTGAGATATAGGTCAGGTTGAGTGCAGGAGTGGCTCAACGATGGAAAGACAGAGTGAATTTTAGAAGTTGCTGCTGATGGGGCATGACCAAAGCGCACGGATCACGTTTCGATTACAAAGCACATCTTGTAACGGTTTAGAGTAGGTCCTTGCGCGGCGACTATAATCAGTGATTGTTTCACGGGCCCAGATTTTCCTGATCGGATCGTTCCCACGTTCCTCTCTGAACCGACGGCCGATTGATTAGAAAACGCTGTCCCAATAGAAGACTTGGCAGGAATTTCTTCGATGTTGTCATGTCTCAGTTTATAGTGTTCAATCGTTACCCGCAAATGTGAACTTCAGGACGCTTGGCACGTCAGGTGTACGCACCTGTGGGTTTGACACAGTTTGGGACGATGGTATACCGGATTGATCTGTAAAAAGATGTGGACACGAAGTCTGGAAAGCTCGTCAGAGGAATGCGTTTGCGTTTGGAGTGGCGGTGTTCATGAGGGAGGGGGAATTTTGAACAAAATATACGATCAGCGATAAGTGAAGTTGCAAGATGGTTCGGCAAGGAGGAGTACTTCAACTGCCTTCAGTGATGACCTAATGCCAGGCAGTGACTCATGTACAGAACAGACGAGCGTTGCCGTTCACTTGGGCTCTGGAACATGATGCTACCATTTCAAGCTGTGTCTCCATCACACGGTACGTTGATTGTACTTTATCTTTTACTTGTCTAGTAGATTTTCGATCCATTACTATAGCTCAACCTTAAAAAAGGCTGGTTAAAGGATGGTCAAATCGATATTTATCTATTGTGCTATTTAATTCAATGCGACGAAGGCGACATCTGGTGATCTCGTCGTGAAACAGTTCGAAGTAGCGCAGAAAAAAAACACCGACTTCAAATCAGGGCTAGAGAAGGCTGTATATCTCCTAACGGATAGGACTGCAGTTAGGCAACGCTTGCGTGGTCAATAGTTGGATGTGACGATCTGTATTCGTAGACGAGAGTCACATGTTAAACTTTTAAAATTAAGCAAAAAAATCTAGAGAAAACCTGTCAACAGCCTCGGCAGTCGTCGAGTTATATACCAAATCAGTCGTAAGAAATTAGCAACGACAACAACTGTAATGGACGAACAAATAAAGACTAGCATAAATTAAAACAAAGGATTTTTTCCGGCCAACAATTTTTCGTTATACGCACACGTAACGGTTAACTATAACGATACAGTTTAGCTACAACGGACAAAGTCTTATATCTTCACTCTGAACGCCTTGACCGCTTCCTTTCAACTCTGATTGAATGGCCTTCTGGTGGCAATCACAATGAACCTATCCTTCAGCCATCTGTTCGCATTTCAGGTCCACGTAAAATACCAATGGCTTTTTTTGTTTATTAAAATGTTTTATCTCCAACATCCACAGATCCGCTCGCGACATTTGCCCATCGATATCCTGTGACGTATAATTTCGAGCCACGTATCTGACAAATGATGTCAATCGTTACTGGTGGATATAGAGGGTTTTCCTTCCGCAATTAGTTCCCGACTAGGTAGAGGCGTGAGTAACAAAGTAGTTTGGTATCGGCTCGCTTATATGCTGGACCTGTGCACCGCAAGCAAAGACATTCGTCCGTCCTCAGCCGACAATTGGGGACTACCTATCGTAGTCGACCTTGTGCCACTGGCTTTTGCCAATGGCAATGAACTAATAATGAATGGCCTTACTACGTCGTGACAAATTTTGATACTAACGATCTGCATCCCAAACAACGATGTTTCTAAAATGTTCTCAAATATATATATATATATATATATATATATATATATATGTACAAGCCCTTTGAACATGAAACAATAAATTTACATTTAATTAAACTGTTTAGTTTAATAGAAAGAAGCGTTACAATTGCGCCAATCAACGGCATGTGCTAATTTTATTCATTGATAGCTTCTAGAACTCGAAGATTTTTCAAGCGTGCAGGGGTATTGGCGTGCAGATCTTACCTTTGATTATCTGTATCATATGATCATCGTTACCGGTGTTCTGTTGACACGTTATCTGCGCGAAAGCTTCGAGGGCCTCGTGTTAAACGATTAAGCTGATAGTGGCCGTCTGATGGCCGACATCGAAACGACCTAACGAACAGACTGACTGAAGGAACATTTGATTAACGATGGTAAGAGCTAACGGCAAAAAAGGTCAGTGCCTGAATTGTTTATGAACAGATGGCCATGATGAAGGTTCAACAGTTGAACATCACAGCTATTTAGTTATGTAAAATTTTACGCCATTACTATTGATAAATATCCAATTAATGAATGTTTATTTTATCATAGGGCTGAAACGGCAATAAAGTGCTTTTATAGTAGGTCGGAACTATATATCAATGTGCCGATACGAAACAATCAGTGATCATTTACCTGAGTGGCAATTTAGTCCAGTTTTAGCTAGGATTAATCAGGCTATGGTGAAATATTCAGAATTTTATCAAGGAAATGCTGGCAGGGCTACACAAACGGGTCCTAGCAGGATTTTCAGAACCGAAAAAAAAAGGCACTGCTAAAGGAAATTTCCATATCAGGCCAATGACAAGCCTGCATACATCTACATATGACAGATGCTTTACGCGTGTATTCCTCCATTCTATCTAGTTGTTATGATATAATTCAAATTGACGCAAGTATGGTACTGGGCAATTTTTTCGTTGATCATCTACTACGCGTGTATATATAGGTGGTATCATGCAAATCGGACGCGACAACACGATAACTTCCCTAGCGCTATATATAATTGGATAGGCGGTTACAGTGTTGTACATTGTAAAATTCTATGTCTGTAAGATCCGCGTTGGATTCATCTTGCTTTTGCTGTTCTATCATCGAAATGTGGGCTTGGTCTTTAAACGCTTATAAAATAGAAGAGTACGCTCCCTGTGCTTTGAAACGAGAATGACAACGGCTCAGATGACGTTCGGTTTCCTTTGTAGAACGTTTTCGTTCGTAGAGATTGCTGATGTTTGACATCTGCTACGCGGTCCTTTGATACAGTTGGACGAATCGGAATTAGGGTGGCATCGTCATCTCCTTGTTTCCATGTAAATTATAAGACCTACACATGATAGACGCAAATCTTCCCAAGTATCCTTTATACTTGGGTGTGTTATTCACGAATAAATAGTCCGCGTTCTTCGAATGTACGATTGTCCTACTGTCATTACGTGAACGTTGTTACTGCTACGAGGGGCCAGAAAATCGAATATCGAGGATCGGTGTTATTTTCCAAATGTTTTTACCTATACCCTCTAGATAATGTTAGTCGATGGACATGTAGGCCTGTTTGGACACGAGCCGTCAAATGAAGATGTAGAAAAAAACAAACACCTGAATTAGCCGTTGTCGTTGACAACGAGCTGTTGGCAGTGCGAATACCTCTAAAGGGGAACATTTTCGTGCGAAAGATGTTCTTACTAAATAAATTGCACAAGCTTTGCTATTCAACCCCGCTATATCGTGACGCGATTCTTCTTCGTGGCTACGAACGCCTAGTTTATTTGGTAGCCACTGGCAAAAATTCTAACAACTCTATTATTTCAGATACAAATTCGTAGAGTTATTGAATTCCTTCACTTGTCCAACTCAGACTATCCTTATTGTCCTAAAATAGCCCGCGGGGTATTGTCTAAAGTTCACCGCCAACTCAAGCAAAAATTAAAATGACTGAAAAACATTTTTACTTATTTTGCAACATTTTGGAGTTCAAAATGCATATATATATATGTGTGTGTATGTGTGTATATATATAAATAAGTTCGGACAGGAAACAGCCCAAGCAGAAGTGGTCCAATTGAATATAGCTTTTTTAACGAAAAGCCTATGCGTTTGACGACGACGACGGCGACGACGGCGACAATCGTTGGAACGTTTTTATATGATATCGACCGTCTGGGTGCACAATTCTGAATTCATTTACTTGAACAAACATTATATCATCTGGTCTACGGAATACAGACTTTATCCAGAACCAAATACTTTAGACAAACCTCAGCGATGGCTTAGTTGATAGTGAAAACCGGTATAATACGTCAGTTTGGCGTGAATCGCTTATTTGAACCTGGACATTAATGCGCACGATTTAATTCGGATGATTTTCCTACGAGGAAAGGTTCATTTCTGCAACAAGGACGATCACGGTCATAACCTGAGATATGAAATCGTCAAAGGCCTAATTTATAGAAGGAAAATTTACGTTTTATAGAGTGAGAAGTTCTATCATATACCTGAGGTGCTGCGTCCGGCCTACGAGGGGCTGTGGGGCCGAACGTACGCTTGTTACAGCTTTGATACTAGTTGTATCCAAAAAGATTACAGAGCCATAGCCATAAACTACTTGATTCCGATAGCTGGCTAAGTACTAAAAATTTCTATAGATATATACATTCGACTATTAACAACAATTGTTTATATCTAAGGATAAGCGGACAGATTGGCTAAAAAGTCAGGGGCGACTTAAAAATAGATAATCAATAAAGGCGGAAGAACGAGTAAATGAATAAACAGAGTCTAAAATTCTGTTAGCAAATACAACGACAGCACGTGGCGACTTTTTCGAAAGGACTCGATCTGCAGGAGAAACGACGCCTGTCTGCTCTTATATATGCATACATGTATGTATGTGTATGGCATTGTTTCAGTGGTGTATGGATAGCCAACGGCTGACCTTGATATCGGTCGTTTCACGGCGCGAATTTCACTTTCGCGATCTTCATCATCACCGACAAAAAAAAAAAGATCGAATCAGAGTTTTCTTTTTTTTGTCCTCGTCAACTTCGTCGCCGTTGCTCCTTTTTGCCATCTTCACCGTAACTGCTGGAAGTCTTCGCCGGAGTCGCGGCAGCGGCAGCGACGGCCATCGATTTGGCAGAGTCAGTTTCGCTTTGTCCAGAGCGGTAAAGACCGTCGTACTGACTGGTATCGTCGTTTGGCGTCGTATTGGCGACTGAGAGGCGGTGCGAGAAGCCGTAGCCGGCACCATCCCTAAGGCCCACAGTAATAGTCCTCGTCGTCGTCGACAATAGGCACCGTTGATTCCATGCAGAAATGACGGGTTACAGCAGCGGTGCTAGGAGCAGTCCAGTAAAAACCGCAACATTAACTTGAGTTCATATTGGTATCAAGAGCGGGACTGACCAGGCGACTGGCTGGCGCCATTTAACAACAATAATAATAGTAATAATAGTAGGATTCACAGCAATAAACGACAGTGGATCTAACAGTGTTTCTGCTTTCGTTCAGTGCGCCAGAAGCGGTGCAGCGGGCGTTCGGCGCATTTTTGGTCGTTTTCGCCGCTCATCTATCGGCCGCTTTATTCCAGCTAAAACAGCTAGAGCGAAGAGAGTCAGGCAAATAGGGAAATCATTGCGCTTATTTATCGATTATTAATTAATCCACGTCTCTTCTTGATGCAAGAGCGTTCTACTGTTCCGTAATAACACGCTAATAGTAATTGTGCTAGTAGCATCGGCAGGCGTATTCCTGAACAAATTTACCCATAGCCGTAAAGTATAGACAGAGTGGGTTTTTGCGACGTTGCTTTAGATGGACCATCTGTATAAGTTTCATATTCTGTTTTGTCTTCAAAGTAGCGCGGCCACCGTCGTTTCCCTGAGATCTAGGCACTAAGTGGGTACAGTGATCTGGATTGATCTTTACATCAATGAATTAGTTGAGCACGCACTGCTTCAAAATAGATCTAGCGTTTCAGCAAAGTTTTCTTAAGTTTCCAAAAATTGAGTACGTTTTTCATCTTGTTTTTATTCGATTCTCCATTTCCTCTCTTTTTCCTGTTACATCAAACGTTCAGGTATCACTTGGGCGTGTCCGCTAACTATAAGAGAGGTGCACACATCTATAATAAATTGCCGTCGCCACCACTATCTCTAATAATAATACATAAATTTTGCCCTATTTTATTTATACCATCGTTCCAATGAATTTTACTATTTATACAATATATGGATATAGATGAACTGTCACCCGACATCGGTTAAGCACCGGCATGGATCATTGCTGACACAGACGTACAAAAGCCACTTTTTCTACTGCATCATCTCCTATTCAAGCTAGAACAAATGGCAATGTTCTTGGTTCTGTCAAGTAGATCTGTCTGTCGCCGCGACCCGCCTGGCGTATCCTGATCCTGTCGCTGTCAGTTCCGGCACAGTCGACGCCAACTGCCTAGTCAAATCTGCGCCCTAGATCCATGATCTTCCAGACGCCTCCCTGGCGCCAATATGCAAATGATTATCGTTGTTATTTGTCGTTGTCGTCTGCATCTTCGACGTTAGCTGGTTTTATTTGTGCTGTGTGCGGGAACAAATACCGGGTTGCAAGGGTTTTTTCCGCCGCTGGAGTCGCCGGTGCCACATTGCTGGCGCACAGGCCGTCCGATCACAGCCCACCAGCGATACGAGGCCCTTATATATAGTGCATATAATACCGCCGTATTCATGCGCATGAATAACTGCAATAGCACCACGAGCATCGATGGTGACTTTGTGGCGCCATCGCGCATCATCGTAAACGCGCGGATGACCATTGGCGTCGCGATGTCGTTTAGAGAAAGGGCTAAGCCATTGCCAGATTAGTCGTAGCCGCTTTATTTCCGTAGCGCAATGAAAGCGGCGACAAGTACTCCGATGAAGGCGAAACGAAAGCTTTTTGGACGGACGCCGTCTAAGTGATCCCGAAAAGGCCGCACGACTGATTCGCAATCGAGCGTACTCGTCATACAGCGGCTTGAACGATGTACATTATTCGTCCTGTAGACGGCTGGGTTTTGACGCGCGGCCACGGCAAAGTTTTCTGTGTTAAACTCAAGCAAGAAGTAAATCTGCCCATCTTCGAAACGCGCGGATCGCTGCGACCCCGCTTCTGTTGTTTAATCGCTTCGTATTTCTGTTGTATCGGTTATGACTGTGCCACTGCTGCGTAAATTATAGTACAACAGTATACAACGAACACCAGATCTGCAGCAGCTGCTGCGGGTGCTCCCGGTGCAGCCCTGATCATGACGAAGGCGGCCGGGTGTGGTAGCATGGTAACCGCGTTGTGACGGCAAATGATGGAGACGGGAAGAGACGAAAAAGAACAAACTGAGAACGACACCGTGATAATAAAGAAATAAAATGACATTGGTGACCAATTCTCGTGTTTAGCCTACTACTACTGCTATTGTTAATACGAAACAGGATAATTATGCTGATGATCAGATGATAGCAGTAAATTGCGGTCCCAAGGGTGAACCGCGCAGAGCCGTGATTGGAATCGGAGTAATCGCTGAAATAAATTCGGATGCTGGATTACGAATGTATTTGGGGTGTGATATCGTGGGTGGGTCGCCACGGGGGCGCTAGCAGTAGCATCGTTGGTAGCAAGCGCCAATTAAGCAACCATACAATATGTACCTATGAAGCGCGCCGAAATTTGAACTGCAGCGTGAAATTTATCTATAGCGTATTTGCGAGGCCTCGCAGCCTTGTGGCGTTCGGAAGTGTCTATCGAAGTACTCCATAGAGTGTAGAAAGAACGCAATTTGACGGCGGATCGAATTGCTTTTTTTTTGTTTGGATACTTTATGAAGAATTCTGCTGCTTTGAAAAAGTTGACACTTTTGAACAGCCTTTCATTTTTGTTCAGGCTACGCAGCTTCTGTAGTACGCGTAATAGGCTGACGTGATTTCGTGAATAAATAGTAAGTTTATAAAAATATGCGATGTTTAAGTGGATTTGAAGTGAAACAAAATCGAACCATTACATACATCAAAACGTACCCCTTTGACTTTGGCTTCATTTTGACCATCTCTAGATCATTTCTAGCTTTCATCAAAAGCAGTTGGGTCTTAATAACACTCCTCTCTCATAATTGACACGTAATTATATACATCTAAGCTTGTGTTAAACACGATTGTCCATCAGAGTGTGCACTAGGTTCAAAGCTGCTTTAAATAGGCCTAGCAGCAGCGGCAGACGTGGTAACAATTATGCAGAATTATGTTGGCTGAACAAGGACCGAACGGAAACTGAAGCTACTTACTTATACTAAACAAAATGACCACGTAATGCGAATATTGCTAAACCGCTATATCGTACCATTATCACCTACAGATAACACAGTCTAAAGATGCATAGCAAACAGTCAGTATATATATATATATATATATATATATACACGTTTTTCAACAGTAATTTCAATGAACCTAGGAACCTAGCAAGCGAGCATTACTAGTATTAACTCAATTGTTACTATCAGCACCGTTATAATTGGTGTTATTACCGCGATTTGCCACCAGTGATGCGGTCGGCCAACGTCATACTAACTCGTGCGGTACGACGATGCGTATTAGTCAGACGCGCGACCTTCTACTTGAGTTAACGGCCATTGCAACTAACGGTAACCTGTCTCGCTCTATCTTCTTCTACTTTTTCTTTTTGTTTCTTACACCTATGAAAAGAACGCATTACGCCAAAGCGTTGCCGTCCAATCCAGATGTAAGTCAAATGACGTCAGTATGCACTCCAGTAATTTTTTTTTTTTTTATCAATGCTGAACTATGGACGATATCGTACTATAAATCATGTGCGGCAGCCTGATCAGCGCAGGAAGTTACAAATGTGTAAGAGCAGATGGCAAATATACATTTGTCATTCATATACATATACGATATAGATATATGTGACGAGTTTTATTTCGTCGTAGTATATGAAACAATTTAAATGTCGCATGCATTAGCCACGAAAATTCTCAGATGCCCCCATACCTTGAGTCGCTTCTACTGCTTCACGCAGAAAAAGGACAGTTCAGCCCGAACCAGAAACGGGTCCTTTATCGAAAGCTGTGAAACGACACGTAACGTGCCTGCCGGAGCGACGTATTTCCCTCGGTAACAACAAATGTAGCATTCTATGATGATTATTGTTAATTAACTAGTAATGTAAACTATATGAACGCGTATCAACCGGTTGGCTCGATGTTGTTGACTGCCGTGATCTATTTTATGATCTATGGCTTTTTGTATCGCCGTCGTAGCGTTCCTTGTTTGATGATCGCCGGCGGCCAATTCGAGTCAGGAACCGGCGTTATGTACTGGTCTTTTCCGCTTACGCAACGCAGAGGCCGACGCGACGCAAGGTAAAGCCAATAATGACTGCGACGTTTTTGTGGTACGAGGTTTATTTTTGGTTAAATAAAACATTAGAAAATTAGTTAACGGAATCATTTGTTGTTGTAGATCATCATCTTCGATCTGTGCTATAGCAGCTAGCTGAATTTGTGTCGAAAAAACATATGCCTGATTTAATTTCGCTCACTTGGTTCTCCCGTTACGTCTTACCGTATATTTAGAAGTGTAGCATACTTAGGTTTGTCAAGACCGTTTGTTCGATGAAAAATTACCGATAGTATATATTAGAGTGAAACCGTATAACGGCAATTAGAGTATGTTGCTGGTCCAACAGGATATATATAATACACCGTAAAAGACATCCTATAGATGGTTGACAAAAGTGGCAATTCATGCGTAGTAAAGGGAAATGTGCGGCGCCATGTCGAAGCACGCTAAAGCGTTTTTTTTTTTCATTTCATGGTACAGCACAGAAGAGTAAGCGAAATCGAATTGTTTCGCTGTCGGCTGAAGGCAAAATATCGCGAGGGGTACATCGGCTTTAGCAATAGAAGCCTTCATTAGCAGTCGGCTGGCGTTACGATCGCATGCGGCCGTCATGATTTCCAGGGAATCTAATTTCACAAAATTTATGTCCGTACACCTGAGTGGCTACCTATCTGCGCTTTCGTCGGATCATTGGCTACCGTTTACCACATGCAATGCTTGTTGCGCGAAAACTTTGACGCCGGACGTCACCCTTTCGTGATGCACATGCGAGCCACGGTCTCCTGAAGCAAACGCAAGACGCTGTTCGATCGAGCTCGAATTCGACGCGGCGCTAGGCGTATGAAATAAGCGACCAGTGATAAGCAACAACTCTTGACAGGGTGGCCATCCATTCATCTGACGAAGAACTGAGAGTATTCGGTGCCAGCCCGCGTCCCTCATTAAAGAAGCGTGTACATGCTTCTGAAAAGCTTGTACTAGCCACTTGTAGACGGACGAGAGCTATCAAGCCGAAAATGCACTATCGTCAAATATTATTTATTGGAATATGTCCTGGCAGACGCAAGCGCACATGCTTCTTATGTACCTTCCATTATGGCAGTAACGCCTTTATGAATAATGAAATCTTATACAAACCTGATTGCACAGCTAAATACGTATACTTTTATTAATATAAGTAATTTTTCAATATTCATCAAATTAGATTGCGATCGAGCCGTGCTTATGTGGGGTGAGCAATTGTTGTGCTTGTAAATTTTCATATGTAATACACAGGATAAACCCTATTGACATCAGCCTCGATTAAAGACGTCGGCCATTTTAGAATGGATCCCGCCAAAGCGACCCTCGCTGGTAGGCGTTTCCAAGATCGCGCAATGTCCTTTACTCACCGAACTTTATCCTTTGGATGGGGTATGATTGGCATAACCAAACTGTCGAAAGAATCCTACATGTGGCCGTCATTGTATATACAATTGAGTATAATTAGTTTAACCAAATTAGCCCCTATTACCGCAAAGTATCGATATAGCTCATGAGAATCGCTATCGCAGAGGGGCAATTGCACAAATCATAGGTAAACGGATTTTAAGTAGTGAGTTTGTTAAGTTTTATAATTATACAAAATAGAACGAGAGTCCATCAAGGGTAAACACAGTAAGTTCATTCATTGTACTATAGTATTATCAGCGCTAATGGCCTTATGTCATTTCACACATCATAGCGATCGCTGCCACACCGAAATTAGGTACGGCGACGTAAGCGACTGATCAAAACGAATCAAACCGCCCCGCATTTTTTCTCTCTTTTTCATTAGAGGTAAATCTTACCTCTAAATCTTACTACATTAGTGACCTTGTGCTCCCCGCCTGCACTTTGATGCCAGAGACCCACCTTGTTGTTTTCCTGCTACGTTAACCAAATTAAAATGGGTTCTTCAAGGCTTCTGAACGAGAGGGAAACATCGTTCACTTTATTTTTCATTGGACATAAGTCACACGCTGGCCATTAACTTCCGTTACTTCGGCTGGCACCTGTTTGCCGCGTACATTTTCGTATTCTTAGTTTATGTGCTATACAACTATGATAAGCTTTATCCGATACGTTATTTAATTTTAATAAAATCGTTCCCTAATAATGACACGATCTTATTGTGTCATTTTTTTTTTCTGTCTAGCATAATAGCAACTGAAACAGGCTGCTTTTTCATTATGTTTCTGATCCTTATTGTTAATAAAAATTATTTGGGTTTTCCCATCTAGTGTAGTTCTTACGCGAACACGTCTAGGTCCGCTTTCTAAAGATGACCGGTTGACTAATGGCATCGCTGTCATATTATAATGCGGAAAAGTAATAGAAGTGTTATTACATTAAAACAAAAACAAAAAAAAAAATAGCATTCGAATTTGATGTAATTCCACTCTGGTTTACAGCCGCCCTGCTTTTACCTATCAGCTCGAATCGGATTATTTCGAATCGTTCACTTCAGGTCATTCCATAGATCTGATTTTCTGCAGATCAAATGAAGCGTTTTCACCCGCCGAGATAAGCTAGATCTTTATATAATCCACTATTTTTTTGCTGAAAAGGATACGTATGCACGCTACCGGATTGGCATGATTCGCCGGATTCCGGAACAGTGCCGGGGTCTCCCAAGACGGTTGGACGCCGTCCGCCGAAATCACAGCCACTATATTTCTACTTTATCTCTTTCGAGTTCGTTTCTAGTACGGCTTTGCCATAATAGGTCCTACGAAGAGATTCAATTAACTCATTCTAGCTCACTGTCACTGCGGTTACACGGAGCGTCCAAGCGGTCATAGATGCTAGGTAACAGAAAAAGCTCGAAGGTTAGGTGTATTACAGAATTTTGGCGAAAAACAATAGGATTCGGTTATAAACAGAAAAAAAAAAGGGACGGGACACTATGACCGAGGTTTAATACCCGGCTTTCGTTCGGATTAAACAAAAACTATATTAGCTACCAACGGAAAGCACATCGCAGAGATAATCATACTTTGCTGTCATATATAGTTTATCGTATTATTCGATAGAATAAAATAACAGGCATATGTGTCTAATCTATTTTTGTTTGCTTAATAAAATCACACTATTGGCTAATTTTCGATGGCAAAATAGCGCACTTCTATAGTGTAAACGACATACGCAATTTCTTTTACTATCAAGAGAGTCATAGGGGAAATCGATAAATGACAAAGCTGAAATCGATCCCCCGCAATCGATAGCATCGGCACTTCGTCTACAAAGACAAAGATATGCTACTGTTTTTATGTTGCTGTTATCGTCCGCGCTGAACGTCGTCTGTTCTCGGCTTTTATCCGCTTCGCCGTTCTTAGTGCCTCTAATTAATGTAAGCTCGTTAAACAGATCCCCACGCAGTTGACAGTATTATTCCCTCAGTAGCAATGACGGTGACATCGGCAAAGATCAGAGGTAGCGACTGATCATTATCAGATACTACAGGTTGTTGACAACGAAAATTGAGATGAATCTAATCGCCTTTGTCTTCGATGAAGCTCCGTTATTGATCGCGTCCGTAGCAGCTGGCCTCGCTATCGATTCCCTCAACTGTAATGTCTTTACAATATCTTCACGGCTCTCTTCTTCAGGGCGACTCAAAGGCCTCTACCAACGCCGCAGCAAGTCACCTTTGTCAAACAGTAACTACTTATAATTCTAAGAGTCCACTATGGAAGACCGTATTGCCGTTTGGCCAGCCGTAGACAGATCAAGTCGATGGCGTAAGATTCGCCTCCGTCTGACCATCTCCTGCATATCTACAGGCCCAGTGGGGCGATGATTTCGGACGCTTCTACAACTGTTACGGCAGTACTACTATGGCGAAGCACCATGAACGGCTTCTATCTTTGGCGTTATCTGTCTGATTCGGCTCCTCGCCAGCCATAGCCTTAACATCAGTACTACATATGTACACATGTAGATACCGGGGAGATTAGAGAGTATCCAGAAATATGCGTGCGACCGATAAGATCTAGCGAGATATGGCGGTACGGCAGCATCAATCACATAATCGCTGATCGCCTAGAGTTTCAACAACGGCGTTACCGTCTACTATAGCCGGAGTTTTCACCTTCGCCGCCGACGAAAGCAATCGATATTCAACCTGCCATTGGCAAAGCATATAGTTAGAGCGTGAGCCGCGTTGATGCCTTCACTTGTACTGCCACAGTTCTAATGTTATGGATATTAAAGAAAAGGAGAAAAAAATTGACGATGATAAAGAAAGAGAGATTGACGTTAGCGGCGATGGTTGTTAACCCACCTCGAGTAAAAGGGAGATTTCTGGTGCTAATATACAGGAAACATTACGAAATTCAGTGCTCGCGTGAATGCGGCAGCAGCATCGGCCGTCCGTTAGCGTGACGTTAATCGAGCGCATGAATTATGGTAAATTGCGGTAATGGGGCCAGTAACACTAATTATAACAATGCTAATAATATTTAGTATTATTATTATAATGACTGGGCCTCCATTTACTAGGTGATTAGGTTCGCATATCGTGTACAGCGGACGAAGACGGACTAAAAAAATGAATATATATATATATGGCGTTATGTAACAGATTTTCCCTCAGAATTACCGGAGTTAGCTGGATGGACGTGTGGCTACTATATAGCTCGTTTGGTTTCATCGATACGTGTACATGCGATAATAATAATAATAATAATAAACTAGCGCTAACCATCTGTCAGCATTGATATGAAAAGAAGGTCTAATAATTACGGTAGAACAAGCTAAAGGATCTTCGAAATGTTAGTTTACAGTGTTGTTTTTTTTTTTTAGCTTTTGGCGCGGTCAATTCAGTGAGACGATCGTCACGTCGATGGCTCGACAGCCTGTACATCTAGGGCTAAGGCGATAAAGAACAATCAGAAGCACAGTTTCGGTGTCGGGACAAACGGGTAATTTTTGTGGTTAGAGAGCCTCGTGGGCAGGCCTCACTTCATAATAGTGGCACTAATATCAAATGGACAATTATTGAACAGTGGTCGAGGTGAGCTGAAGAGCAACATTTAAGGTTATTAATAACAATTCGATGGACAGTGTTTTCTTTTGCATAGAAAAACCTTATGTGCACTCGTGAGACAGGACAAGTCGGTTTGTCCTTTATGGTGCCGTTAGTCAGACCAACTCATACTGACGCCTGCAAAATCAACCGCGCGTAAAAATTTTGCGTACAGTCCCTAAAAATAGGCGCATTTTTACTAGCTTATCCTATAGTTAATTATAGGTCTGTAATTGTAACAGCAATTATTTTATTATAATAATAAGATTAAGTTACCAAATTTGAATCGATATCATTTGTATGAATCAGTTTTTCGCTCAAGTGGAATAGATAATGTTGCCTAAAGAGCTTAGGTATGCGGTACGACAAACATCAATGTGTGCAAGGGCCCGCCCGAATCGAATTTTCCATCTCCACATCCTTCTTTGGGGAAATCTCGTTTGTTGGTCTAGGCGCCTAGATGACCTACAATATACCCTATGATAGATAGGTATTTTCCTGACGAACAAGACTCTCTTGTGTGGAAACCTTCCCGAACATTTCGTTACACAGCCAGTTACAGGGCACCTATGCAAAATGACCACAATGAAACCTCTAGATCAACTGGTGTCCTTTAAATAGCTGATATTGATTTTTCAAGTTAGTCTAAAGGCAGTTACCACTTCTGATGCCTGAATGAATTTCTAACATCACTTAAAAACTTACAAGGTTGTAATAAACAGAAATGATTCGTTCTGGTTGGATCACATCGACGCGTAGTCTTACCACTTCTTGTCAAGCGGAATGGGCCATAGCGGCGTCATTATCGGCCATAGATCAGCAGGTGTTTATTCCTAGACAGATATTTCGTTTTGTTGCGTTTACATCGTTTTAGACATACCCAAGGAGAAAATGAGTTATGCATTCGGATAAGCTTGGTCTTGGTTTTCAAATGCTCAACGAACCCGGAACAAATAGTCCAACGAATTCTAATGGTATCCGGAATCGGCCCGCATCTCCGGCTATCGTTTGTTACTCGATTGTCCAACGACGCAGGCCTATTATCGCATCCTTTCATTGCATTGCTTCCACGTAACAGCTATTACGTCTCTTGAAGAGGTCACATACTGAAGGTCATCTCTAATTCAACATGCTGTTAATAGTAAGCGAGTTCCTGTAGGCAACCAAACGGCATACGGCCGAGCGACTCCGGAAGTTCCAGGCGCGGCACACACGCGCAGAGTCAAGTCAGAGGAGCATGCTTCGCCATCTCGGCCCGATCCGATTGCCATTGAATCTTGCTTTTGGCTGAAACCGAATTGTTGTTGTTATTACTGAGGTAAACAAGAATCAATAGGAAGTCCTCTTCTTTGTGATCGCCTAGCAGACAACTGATAACATCAATGTCAGACAATATCAGTTTTTTTTAATGACGGGTTTTTAAAAAGGTCTCCGGGTTTGTCTGGTTGTTAGATGGGGGAACTAAAGGCCGCTGCACACGTGTAAGTTCGTTTGTGTACTTACCTATATTATCACTCGCAAACATAGTAGAAGAGGAAAGGCGACAAGATTAAATTGTGCCATGGTGTTCTCTAGGGAAACGAGGCGATAAGGTGGTATAGGTCAAAATCACGCTAATTACTTTAAACCAAAGGGTGCTCCTGTTACATGATTAAGCTTCGAGCCTATTGAAACGGTATAACGAATTACCATAAAACTGAGTTGTGCGTCTCAACTCCAATTGTAACCTATATCGCTTTGTATAGATAAAGCCAATGGGCGAACATGATACCCGCTGTATTATCACGGAGATGATCATGGTGACAGGTTTTCGTTGACGGTACACGTTTTGCATGTTATTTACTTTGCGACTGCAACAAGGCCCGTCAAGGACGCTTATTTTGAGGCGTTCATCATTTTTTCCCTATAGAATTGCTTCTATAATATTGAAACAGGCTCACGTCGCAATTTACCGCCGAAGTTCCATAAACGTTCCTCAAAGAAAACGCATAAAAAACGTTGTATCCCTTTTAGTGGCCTTAACTCATTTCTACTAATTTCGCCCTTGAAGCTCGATCGATCGCGGTGCTCTTTTCGACAACAGGCCAAAGGTTTCCCTGTAATATTGATCGTTTCTATATAAAGTGTTTCAATTTGCACAAACAAGTCCTAGCTGAGTGGGGAGCAACCGATTAGCATCCTGCTAGAAGAATCAATGGGGTAGACCGCTAGTCAGAGGAAACTTCCTCGGGTTTTGCATCAGCAAATAACGGTACCATCCCAAAGTAACGAAGACAACACCTGTAATCGTAAAGTGGTCTGTTATGAATGCGATTTATTAGCTGGCAATGGGGTCATAGTGCTTTTTCTTTAAACTCGCTCGTGCCTTTCACAGCTTTGAGAACTCGACAATCTTCATCGTGATTTTTTTTCGAAAACGACGAATACATATTATTATCGTTAATTAAGTACTTTTGTCTTTCATTTAATGGCCCATCGCTATCTAGAACGTGTGGGGCGATATCACCGACAAGCTAGTTTCATTTGAATCAACCACAGGGGACATTTAGCTAACGCGTAGTAATTATTTGCTGATGACAGATCTATCGTTTTGTGATTCGTTACGGGGAGAGGCGGATCTTTCCGATAGAAGATATATGTCGGGAGGAACTTGGCGCGCCTGCATAGGTAACGGCATTCGTCGATCATTACGAGCACTGAGAAAGTCGGCATTGCTATAGCTATGCCCACTTCGAATTCCTTATAAAATAAGTTGTAATGAGGCTATGCCGTGACTGCACTACCTTGAGTACATATAGTCAGTTAGGCGAAAAGGCTACTGTATCTTTCATGGATCTATGCTATTTGTTCGATACATGGCACCGAGCTAAAGTTTAGAAACTTATACGTTATGCACTTTAAAAGAAATGCACTGAAAAAGGTACTATTATGATAGTTACGTAAACTTATTATCATCATCATTATTAGGCATGCATTAGGCATTAATGCATCGAATATTTGTTAAAGAAGAGGAAGATCAGCCTCCGTCTCAATGGATATAGCCGTGAAGTGGTGCCGAAATTCGATGCTGCATATTATTAAAAATTATATTATATTACCTAGGCAAATAATCTGCTGTAATAATAATTTTACGTATCTTCAAGTCATAAAACAAACAGTTAGTACATGTGAATATTAGTTGGATTCGACACTATATTTATACCTAAAAATAGATCAGAAAGGTTGTTGGTTTCTAGGTCTAGCGGTAACCTTTTCCACACAAGCATGCAGGCACTTATTTATCAAGTTTCTATGCGGGGAACTTTTCACAAACATCTATACAAATCTTTTTTCGTATTCAGTTGCTCCTAAAAGGATTCACTGCATAAATTTACCGTTCCCGACAGATAACCACGTATACTTACTTCTCATAGACGTTATTCCCCTTTTTTTCGACAATATCAAGCACCTATTTATTTGTGTATGTATGTATTACTTGAACCAAAGCAGAATTCTTCAGGTACCTTCTGTTGATGGTTGAGGTTTCCGATTAAACTTCCGTCGGTGAAGACAGCAGAAAAAATTAATAAAAATTAACAAATTAGCCCTCAATTAAATGAGCTACTCTTGCAAACTGAAAATTTCTTATAATTGTATAAGAAATTTTCAGCTGAAAAGTATTGCAATTAAAGAAAGAACAATTATTAATTATTAGAACTAAGGAACGACAGAGAAAAACATCAAACCGCTCTGGGGCCAGCAAGAAGTAACCGAATAAAACAACAAGTAGATTTTCTTTCGTTAAATCAGGGGTTGGCGATGATGAACTGTGAAGTCAATCAGTCGTTGTCTCGGTAACGGTACTATGGTCATCAGTTAAGCTTAGCAGAAACGGCTGCAGCAGAAACAACAGCTTAATAAAATATAGTATATAATGTGGTTCATAATAACATTATTAATAATAAATATTGGATCTAGCTTTTGCCTCTATAGACAATCAATACCAGATCCATATATACGTGTACCTCTAAGTATATAGATCTTCTTCTAATAATAATAATAAAAAAATAATAATAAAATAATCTAATTTATTTTGCATTGAGCGGTCAATGACCGGGCGAACTTATCGATAATAACTTCTAGTAATAAGTTACTGATGACACTGTTCTGCGCGTAAAGCAATCCAAACACCCGCTCTCAAAAACGCTTCCTTCATCAGTCTTTATTCATTCTTTGCGTATAAGGGGTTTAGTAAGACGAACAAGCACCTTAGAATCTTGCATCATGGGAGAAGTGGGATTGTATGTATTGTTACTTGTGTAACACAAAATAAAAAGAAAATGGTTCCCAGAGAAGCCCTTGACTCTACAGAATTTCATTGTCGCCGCAGGTCTGTTAGGGGCGATAGCGGCCTAACCCTTACATAGTACACCTATCCGTGTTGACATCGTAAGTGTTCTATTGATATAAATTGTATGGTAATTCACTAACGAAGCTTTTGTCACTGATATTGTACTACAAGTTAGTGACAGACCTAACTACATCACGCGACCTATAAAATAGCTGATTGAGTACCTGGTAATCTCACTATCCGATATCCATCTAGAAGGAGAAGTTTATTGGAACAGATACGCCTGCTAACTGTAGAACGGATAGTAGGTCGAAGGTCAGTTGAGACGAGGGTTCGGGTTTTAACTTTAACTCACGTCCTGACTGTTTATTAAGTATCTTACATAAATGATTATTGAAACAATTATGTTGCAGCTGTGCGAAAGTTCTGCTCTATATTAATTAGATTTTTGCATGAAACCCAAACAATATGTGCGTATCCCAATTAACAGACAACACCTGCTTACGAAGTTTATAAAGACATCGCTGCTATAATTACTGTAGCTTTCATTTTGGCTTGGTACAGAACTTTACCATTTTATGCTTTTTTTGGCTTAAGTACTTAGAAACAATTCACTTCTGAATTCGACGTTAAATCCTGTGAGAACTTCTGGATACGACACATCTCATACATTTGAACTGAATTATAATCTATTAATTGAATACAGAAAATGCCCCTCTAAGCAAGAGGTGACATTTCGTCAGTAGCAGCCGATGAAGTTTGGTTCATTCGTGAAGCGTCAGCTCGTTACGGTGGTACTATGACGGGGGCTTTTTGCAACTCGATTTAAGGCGCTTTTATATCGCTCTAGCGTTAGGAAAAATTTCAGTCGATTCTTAGTTTACTAAAAATAAATATAGTCACTGCTTCTAGCTGACGCAGAAACGGGACTAGTTTTTAACTATAGAAGAATTAAAAGATGTATCTGTGGCCTTTTGTTGTGTCATTTCAACTATGACAACAGAGCGTGTATCCGAATGAATATAATGAAGATCGATTGTTAAGAGCTTCAAAAGGAAGTTACTTCACACAAATGAAGTGGCGAGTTTCCCCGCTTGCAGTACCGAAAACATAGGCTTGGTGATGATGCTGGGAAGAGGCTACTATCGAGCCTAAACAGTGAATACATACGTTTTCGAGCTTATCTTTGTTATCGATTATAGTCTTGAGGTACAGTTCGAGTAACTTTTGAAAGCAGATGCATAATAACACTTTCGTACCATGTCCGAAGGAGCATGCGTGATGATTATGGCGAGAAATGGACGGAAGTCAGGATATCTTGAAGGGTTCAATGCGATCAGTTAGTTCTATGTCAATATCTGCAGCAGACGATGCCTACCGTTGCTGTCGATCCTAACATCGTATAAACACGTTTTGCGTTAAAGTTTAAAATGCGCATCGGGTTAATTTTTTTTCCAGGAGACGAAATTGTACCATCCCTCTGCCACTGGAATTGTGGCTTATAGTTTCTTCCTATTTCCAGTTTTACGTCTGGTTCCGCCTATAGGTATTTGATTAGACGACTGGCTCCCAACACGATGTATGTCTACGCCAGGGTTCTAATCTAGACCCGAACATGTCTTTAAGATTATCGAAAAATACGTTTCTCACTAAGCGATCATAGATATTGCTTATACTCCCTTACGTCTCACATGTTCCTAATTTACCTGTACAGAGCCAGTTAGTGCACAACCAATCACCCGGTGCTTCCCCTTGCTCATTACAACAGGGGGGCACGCATCAAAATGAAACAATTAAAAAGGGTTACTTATGGTTTCATATGCTCGCAGCCAGATCCAACGCTATCCTTCTATTGGGTTCAGTATTATTCATACGCTGATTGTGCGTTGATCCTCAGTCATTCCGTTGTAGTGTTTAGCTCGAACGATTGACCGACCAACCCTGTAGGATTATTGTCTGATATCGCTAGGCAAATTACTACTGCTGCTTCAGACCATTCTGCGCCATGAAGCGTTATCGGGCCATATTACCTTATAGATGTCGTAGAAATGTGACTGGATAAAAGTACTCACCAGCGATAAAGTGTCGCATTTCTTCAACTGGACACGTGTGTCACAGTAAGGCACTTGTGAAAACCCTGGGGTATAGAAATAAACTTAATCTACCTTTGATCGCGCATATAACCCCTGTCTGCCCTTCCACTATCCCCTCAAAGCGGCTGAGCAAACGACAGAGTTCTTAACACAGTTGAATTGTATATACATCAGTATGGAGGCACTATAATATTTTTTACGTCTGATATCCTACAGCGAATCTAAACAACAATTATCTATTGATTTTTCGTTTTTATTGAGGTAGACTATGTACCGCTTACAACATTCACGGGCTAGTGTTGACGTCGTGAAAGCAGACGAAAAGAAAGCAGCTTGATTAGGTAGCGCGGTTTATCCACGAGGTTCAATCGCACCACACAGATAATCTACATGTTCTAGGACCGTTTTTATGGGGTCAATTTTTTCAGTGTAAAATACCTTTTAAAGACGACCAGTCGAAATAAAGCGCAGCCGTTGTCCGTCGTTATTTATAACTGAAGGGAAAGGCTTGATTATAGTGGAGCTCCCGCCCGTTCGATGTCGAATTGAAAGAATAAATTGCACCACGTCTAAAATCAACTTACGCTCATTATAATGCAGAAACAAATGATTTTGAAATATATGAGCCTATATAATCGTTAGCTAGATATATAGAAGCATAGACAACGATGTTCTTGAACAGTAAACACCTATATATTTTCAAGTATTGCCTAACTTCCCCGGCCATGAATCAGATTCTAGCTATATCAAGAAGGTAGTATGCCAGAAAATGAAGACCAGCAGGAAAGTTTGCTCTCTGAATACTAGATAGGTACTATGGGTCGGATTTTTTTCTACCCTGAGAAATAGACATAACTCGCGGTAGACTCCTCTCAGATCCTTTTTTTTGCCTATTGCATATACAGATTCATTCAACGAACGAGCCGCCAACCTCTTCTACCGAAAAGACTTGTTTCTTACGTTAGTGTCTACCATCTCTAATGAAAAAGCCAATTACGTTATAAACAAACTGGTGTAATACAAATATAATCGATATTCGATGTATTATCAGTGAAACACAGAAAATTAATAACCGTTAAGGTAGAACCGGTAACGGACGACTAAGTCGATTTCTGTCCGTCACGCGGTCGAGTATATAAGTGTAAAGATTGCTTTGCTTATCGACTTCGCTAGCTCATCGCCTCACCATTCTTCGTTCATGGAGAGCTCACTTTTCGTGCATGGGTCTTCAGTCCTCATTGCGTACGATATAATGCTATTAGTTTCATCTTTGCTTTAATTAAAATGACTGAGTGTGGACTTAAGCTAGTGACTCGATCTGTGCGACCGTGTTACTCTGTCGGAGCTGGCAATCGCTTAGCTTTGTACTTAGTCAAGATCCATCCGTGAGACAACAAGATCGATAGTACTAATATCAGTTGTTATAATGATAATAATTTAGTTAGAATCATATTCGACCGCCAAAAGACGTCGGACACCGAATTCAGTTAGAATGGTAAGAAGTGGACAAGAGGGATCTAAGAATTAAAAATGATTGGGTACCGTAAGCGCTATTCGGGAACGGTACTTAAGTGAGTAAATGAGGTCGACGTTCATTGGAGCTGAGGTAGGCTTAATGTTTACCTTATTGCCAGGTAGGATGTGTGAGCTTCCTGAAAGCTCCAGATGAAGTCGTAAGCCGGGGTACCGGTCTAGAAGCAGACGATGTGTCATCATGTAAATAAACGCAGGCTTGCATACGAATAACAGCATACACAAATTGATCTCGCGTTCGCTTTGTCAAATGTTTGATGTTGTGCTTCATCATTTCTACGGAACCACGGGATATAGCTGACATTCGGTGATGTCGCTATTGACTTTGTTCGAAACTTGTTTAGCTTAGATATACCATCGTTTTTTATGTGTTAAATTATACATGTGTATACTGTCGAAGGAGTGTACCTAATACATATTAACTAACTAACTTAGATGTAGAGATGGTGTGCATTGTACCAGTTTTCAAATAAGAACTTCAAAACTAGATATTAATTGCTCTTATCGATTAGGCCAATTTGACCATTACAAATTGCCAAATGCAGGCGTGGGAAGTATTGGACTAAGATCGAAACCAGAGCGATACCTGCATGAATTGTTTAATACCTGTCGAATAGTAATCTATAGTTATTGATTATTAGGGTCTGTGTGGAGTGTTCAAGGAGGCACGTAACCCTATGGTCGAAAAGATTAAGGGGCTTCTATATAACAATGCCACGTTCACAAGGAAATTCCAGTCTTTGAGAAGTAACTTATTGGGTTCAATGGGGTTTTGTAATTTTTTTGCCGTTACTGATTCTACGGATGCTCAGCATGACATCTCTATTTTTTTTGTAGAACCTAAATTTAAGGAATGAAATTGAGTTCAACAGCACCAAGGGTGATAAATGAATTGTCGGGAGATTTAGGCGGGTAAGCTTTAGAATAAAACTACCGCTTACAAAAGTTGCCACGAATAGTTGTACCTGCTTTTCGTGTTGTGGAACCGTGTCGTGTGTCCTTTGAACACACGAGTCCTTTTCACCATTACAGAAAGTTGATGGGTTCTAGAGAACACCAAGAAGGACTCAGGTGCGGGAGTTTGCGAAACACTTGGATTCAGGACTTACTTATTTAGTGTCCTGAATAATAGAAGCCTAGTCACACTTAGATCGGACAAGAGTGAGGTTATCAACCATATTTGAACAAAAGTTAATCAATGGTTTGAAAAATATATGCGGTACTGCGCTCAACTGTACCTGATTTTCCGACTGTTTGATGTTTATATATGAACTGACATTCTCAAAATACGCTTATTTTGCTTAATATGCTGCTTATTTATTATTTTCATATCAAAAACTTTTCTTTTAACTGACCCCACCTATGCGCATGCTTACTGCGACTTAACATGGTGTTAAGTCGAGTCTTTACAATGAAATCAGTTAAAAAAACAGGCCATGGCGCAAAACCGACTTGTGCCGAGACAGGGAATCATCTAACAGGGCACGTTACAAGCGTACTCAAACAGAGCCTATTAACACCTGCTGCTTTAAATCAGCGCCTAACTTTTGCCTAATTTAAGCTGAATATCCATTTAATTATAGGTAGCACATGAGTATAGCCCGAACATAATTCAAAGTCTAACAAATTTCTCTTTCGTAGTTTAATTTTTTGCCGCTAAATGCTTCCGCGTCAGCAGCGTCCTTACTCATTAGTAAACTAAGTTTAACTTCCGTTTAGCTGAAGCCAACCAATACAAGTACAACCAGCTGAATTGCCACTGTATAGATTTATTAGGTACGCACCAAATACGCACTTATTTTTTTGAGACCATTTGAGTCAGACATGAGCTTCAACTCGTTCGTGACAATCAGACCGTCACGTCACTAAATCCAGCAAAATGATCCCAGAAGTAGGTGTTTATGAGCGTCCGGTACGATTATTGTCATTAAACAGTGGTCGTCTGCTAGTGACGCTGCGATAGGCAGGCCGACGGGCGTCTGGGCGATGAATTCCTCAAATAGAACTTCGGCGAAACGACCAATAGTAACAGCAGCAGTCTTACGAGGAGAGATGTACCAGGTCTTGACAGTAGCTTACAGGGAACCACTGGCCTCGAGGGGTAGGTTGATGATGTGCTGTGGATCTGCTTGCAAGTCAATCGGCTCCCGTTTACACCGTCGTATATTTGGTAGCTTTGAGTTTTTACCCTTTTTCGAAAGGCCTGTTCCTTCCAGTATGGCGCATATTGGCTTACGCGGTGTTGGCTCATTCAGCTAAATAAATAAAGGTTTCAAGGTTTACGTCCCATACGATTGCCTTTACTGCGTCACTCCGCATCGCTGGATTCTCGTAATACGAAGCTGACAGTGTAACCACGATCGGTTTTGAACCTAGATCACCTGACATGTCCTAGGTTTAGCAGCAGAACACGTTAACCTCTGAACTATCATGGAGACTGATCTAGTCAGCTGTTATGAGTTAGGCGCGCAATCAAATGCGATCTTCTACAAGAACTTGCGAGATATCTGCTGCTAAGATATGACTAGCGATAATATTAACATGCCGAATACTGGATTCGATAAACGTCAAGATACTTATATGCTATAGACTCTGTTTAAAAATTCGACACACGCAGTTAATGATAATATTTAAGCGAACAGCAGATAGCAGAAGACGATATAGAAGAGGCAGAGGTGAAGGGAGGGGGCGGAGGGGAGAAAAAATGAAAACAAAGGGGTGCCTCCGTATTTGCCACTGAATCATGTGTGGCCCCACTGATGACGAAGAGAAGGATGATTTTGTCTCGATTTTTTGTGGATTGGTCGAAGAGGAAGGGAAGCACCATGACAAGCGTATTTGTTATTAAGTGATGCGGTGCGTTTATCACGTATCGCTGTGTGCTATGGCGTTGTCTAATGATAGTTTTAATTACTAATATTCATCCTTTTTTGATGATTGGCAGGAACTTGTTTATAACGTAAGACTGCTTTTGAACGCTATCGAAGATGTAACTGAGCCTGTGTTAAACGACTTAGGCCCTACGACCCCTAAAAAGGGCAGAGGCCACTAGAGACAATGGGTATTCGTCAGCTGATTTGTAAATTGTACATCATAGGTTGATCGTTATTAAAGTCGGCTAATGGCAAAGGTACTGTGTTGAACTCGGTATTCCTCCGTTAGTGGGGTGTGGAACGTCGTCAAAACGTTACTATTTATTTAGACACGTAAATCTATCAAAAAAAAAATGGTTGTCTACGATCGTAGAAGCGGTTAGTTCGCTATGCAAATGTGAGAAAATATGGTACTTGACGAATAAGCTTAATAGAAATGTATTTGGTTTTTCAATACGAACTGTCTAAGCGAGAATCTCGACTAAATATACATAGATATTTGAATATAGTTGTTATGCAACCCAAGCCAAGTTAAGCAGCTAAGTTACTGCCTGTATTACGTTAACGAAAAGAGTTCAATTTACGAAACAGTAGTTTCGGTCTAAGGAACTGTGATGAGAGAAGGCTAACTTTTTTCATATTACTTTGGCCGACAGACTACGAATACCAAGGTGAGTTTTAACTTAATATTGTTAGAGGCACGATTGATGCATATTTTGTAGTTTTTCTAACATATTTAATTTGGACTACACAAGGAAACTATTCGTTGATCTACAAAATATAGCAGATTTCTGTAATGTTGTTGATCTTGTTATCGATCCCATCATCACGACAACGAAATTAAAATAAAATCATCTCTTTTGCTTATTGTATCGTAAACGGCAATCTCTTAGCTACTACAGTTGGTGTTGCGTTATTTGTGTTTAGGTTAGGTTCAGTCGTTCGTTGGCTTGATCGTCTGCTCGCCTAGACAAGCTTGGGTAGACGATTTCTGCGTGAAAATGTTGATACAATCTGTCTGGTCGCCCCGTATCGGCGGAAAGCGACGGCTATTGAGTGCCACTTCGTCCGTTCTAGCTGGTTATTAATCCATTATTGTCTGCTATTCATACTTATCATAATACTAATCCATTCCTGATTTCTAATACTAGCAGTAAAATGTTTATACACTAAACCTTAGCACACGTCAGGTAGAAGAGTAAAAGTTCGAGGCCGTGCGTCCACTCAGAGCTCATTTCGTGCTACGGTGCGCCAGTCGTCTCCAGTAACGATTAATCAAGGCAGGAGGAGCGCGCAATAGAAACTCGAAACATTTCCTTAACTTCTAATTGTTAATAATTAGCTTTCGATTGTCGGTTTAGCTCAATTATAACCTATTTGTTTATAAATATCGGCCTATCCTTAATATCGACTATTTAAAAACAACTGTTATATTGGCCACGGAAAAAAACAAAGTTGATTTCAGGAACCGGCCGACACTTTCCCCAAAAAATACTGTTTCAAGCATGAGGTACGTACGTTGTACTGGAACTGCATAGGAATTATACAGCACTATCAAAACAGCATCATATCAACGCGATATGACGTTGCGGTGATGACGTATTTCTCTACTACATCCATAGTTAAATAGTCTGGACGTAAACACATTTCCTCTCGTACCGCAGGCCAATTGCTGTCTGAAATAATGTTTAACCAACCATTGACATAAAACGTAACACTTGGAGTATTTATTCTTATTAGATCACCACTATAACCGATATGATTATCGGACCCATTCCACTGATGCAAAAATCTCGTTCGTATCGTATTTTTCAGAATGTTATGTCCAACAGGTGCTCTCGCATAAGCCTATAATAATTGGCACATAACTGACAACGCCTGTGTGACAGCTTTACGTCGACAACAGTAACCACGTACATTCGCCTCACTTCTCAGCCATCCCCTACAGATTTTTTTTGGTATCGTGCCTATCCACATACATTAGTCGGCGATGGTGAAAACCTCGCGGGACATTGTGGCCTTGACCACAATGGTATCAAGATTGCTAAAATCATGAAGGTGCTCAAGAGAACAAAACGTACTCTGTATGTTCATCTTTACGTGTCGTATCGGCCGGAAGTGAGGGGCAGAGGGGCACGTGACTCGTTCATTGGATTCTTCATGAATTACTTTTCAAGGATTAAGCCTGAAATTCTCCCAGTTCGTTCAGTATCAACCGAATTACAGCAAGCGGGTTTTGCCGCTAATATCACCAGAAATGGCATTTTGACCAAACGCTATGTATACATATATCGAAGACTCTTCGTCATTAGATCAGACAACGGAGGTGAGCTACCGCCGGCACGACGAGATGAAGCCGCGAAGTCAAAGCAAATGAGTACGGGGGAAACACACGACAGTTGAAGAAGAAATCGAAAGCAAACGAATCAAAATCGAGGTAAGTCAGGAAACAAGCTACAGAAGATTGCTATTGCGACGCCTTTGACGCCGATACACTTCGGCCAAGTACGTGCACGAGGTAAGCCAGTTCGCGCTCCCACTGTCACAAGTGATCGACTTCATGTCTTTGCAAAGGAGCTACTGACGCGCCGTTGCTTTGTGACTCAGACGCGTCAGCCCGACAGGCTCCTGCCATCTGTGTAACGAGACTTATTGGCGGAAATGACCTACCGCCTGATCAGTTGATTACCGATAGCCATAGATCAGTAACTATACGTCCATGCAGAACGCAGCTTTGGTAACCTTTGAGACATTTACTGGGGTTACAGCAGAGCGAATTACTGAAGAGCGTCCGAAAGTAAATAGCGATCCAGCGTTCGTGTCCGACGTTATGCACATGTCTGTGTTTATTGATATGTGCTGATATTTACACGCTATTTTATGCAGAGATCGGCTACAATGCTACACTGAGTATACAGTTCATTGAGTTAAAATTGCCCCGCTAGAGAGAAATTGCCGGCGTTTCGGAATATTACCTGTATATGAATACTATGCATGGGTGGAACGAAAGCCCCCTAAGCAGTACAGAAAAAGGGTCCCTTAACATTTGGAAAGTTTTCATTTCACCTCTGTTAAACTGTAGCAAAGTTTTGCAATAAAGAGTCGACTTAATTATGCTAGTGGACTGGTTTGAAAAGCATCCTCTTCAAACTACCCAGAAACTTTTATATATAGGATCGTTGTATATTATATACTGTGTGACATGTAAGCCTATCTATAAGCAAACCTATGAGTGGCTTGTTTGGTGACCGATCTACTAGTTTCATGAAAAACATTCGCGTAGCGATTACAGCTGCGGCTATCTTAAACGAAAAATGATCGAGCGAATGAATAGACTAGATCAAGCTTAGGTGTTAAAAAAAACCCGAAGTTTATTGCGGTGTGCAACTTAACCTCTTTTACTGGAAGGAAATAGCCGAAAAAAATATGCCTGGATTCAATGATAAAAACAAATGGAAACGTTTTTCGTACGGTAAAAATGTTTAGATGGAGCAACTGAAAATTGACATCGCGGCATTTTTGTCAATTTTTAATTTTTGTCTGAAGTTATGTGCAAAATGGCAAGAAGGGGGGAATAGACAGCGTCCAAAATGACAGCAATAATATCATAAACCAATTACGATAACGGCAACAAAAACAATGATCAAAGGCAGCGTCACCAGTTGCTAATGAACAACAATTCGGCCTCGAAATCCTTTAGCCCTGGTTATTCTAGACAAACTTGGACAAGTTTGATCCATTGGCACTGGCTGTCGGGAGGCATTTTACCGCCGTTGCCGCCGCCATGTTGGAAATACCGAGGCCGACATTTTACATATGCCTAATTATGCGTTTGGCGATGTAGATAACAGGCTGTGATGGGGTAACGTAATTTTTGATGTCCCTGACAATGCCGCTGCTGGTGTCGTTGTTGCCTATGCTTGCATAATCCCGTCGAAAACAGGTGTAACCTCAAACATACGTCCTTGTTAGGTTATACTGTAGGTTGTTGGTACATAAATGAGCGCTCAAACCAATAAAATGTACTGCGAGGTTTTACGAACATTACGTATTGAAAATGCCATGAAAATAAATGAAAAAGAAGAACAAGACTGGAGAAGTTCCTTTGTCTTGTATTGAATTACAACTGATATATGAGCGGATTCACTTTAGCGATGGTTTGAAACAACCTTTAAGAAGGCCTTGCATCACGCCCTATCAATTAAAATTAATTAAACAAGGCCGTCCTATTAAAAGCCGTAGTGGGCTGACATAGTTCTCCGGCCTTATCAGAACAGCTGACTATGAATCAAGAAAAACAAAATTTCCCTATCATTGACACAGCCTCACTGGTTATCAGCGATAACAAAATAGAACTAAGATTTTCCGATCCTTCGTGCAGACAGCTAATGCTGTTAACGTCAATTACATGAAATGCACTCGAATAAAGAAAGGTATCGAACGATCGATTACCCTTCTAATAAGCCCCTCAGCTGAACATGTTAGGCACTCGTTATTTCTAGTTTCTATGACTGTCATCTAAATATGCCTGAACTACGCGAGAATTCCAAGAATGAAGGTTTAATTTTATGAGTCAGCAGTTAGCTAGTAAACTTTCAGGCCAACTTCACTCATTTGACCCATGATATTCACTTAACTGACTTACGGAATCGATAAGTAGGGATAAAACAATACTTCAGACATCGTTCTGCGTTACCTGTTCTGTCCAGTATCCATAGTTCCGGTTAAACAGTATGGACATAACAGGTAATTTGGTATGTTAAACCCTTAGAATTTTCTATATATGTATATATATATATATATATATATATATATATATATATATATAGCCTATCTTGAAAACAACTATAACAATTTCTGTATGTAGGCTTAGTTTGGCAAACTGCCGTTGCACTGCGGTGTCCAGGAAAATGGAATTCAAAATAAAAAATCTCCATTTTGACTCTGAGGCCGCTAGATTTCTCTGCCACCACACCGAAAATTTGAGGGACGATGATGCGAGGCATTCCCGCAGAGGTCAAGTATTACTATTTTGGAGGCGAACTTTTTAGCATTTGTGCGACGTAACGCACAGCACATCATGAATGGGTGGCCGTTAAGCGAAACGTAGTTTTACAACGTGTTTCTTATCTCCGGATATAAAGGGCATATTAAATAAGGTCTGCCAATTTTCCCCTCTTTTGCCACACAGCTATACCAAAACTATACATACGGAGACAAATCTTACACATTATATTCCAGCAGGCATCTATCAGTACGTACTGTTTCAGGGCATCCAAAAATTTTACGTGGGCTTACAGAAGGCCCTGAAAAAATTACAGTATTCTGCACTTCCAAGATAACGTGTATATTCGACAGAGGGTCACAGGGGCACAGATGAGAAGCAGCGCGTTCTCGTGGTGGACAAGAGCGAAAACAACGTGAAAGCTGACCCAAGTAAACAAGATAGTACCACGTAAAAAAATCGCAAGCAATAACAACAACAACGACGACAACAATCAGCTCGCTCTGGGGCCATCATATCTGAGCATAAAATCACTATCAAGCGTTTGTGGTGATGATCCAATTATGACAGCGGCGTCAATAATTCAATGACTTCAACACTATGCAGACGACCCCTGCTCCGTTGACGGCAAGCATAATCAAATCAAATCAGCAAGCAATAAATTTATTACCCGTCTGCTGTGCGGGCTCCGGCAACGTTCGTCGTTAATTCGGCGCCTTTTCGGCATGCGCTGCCGTATACCCAACTGCTGTTAGCGGTGATTTTGATGGGGATCCGATGATGGGCGATCTGTTTGACAAAGACGCAAGCAACAGTAATAAAAGCGATAATGACGACGAAGCAGACGACAACGCAGGGGAAAACAACAACAACAACAACAATAGCAATGTTGATTATATTAAAAAGTTTTGGGTGTTGTGCTGAAAATTTCAGATGAGAGTAGCGGGAATTGTCGGTTACTCCGTCGGTGGATGATCTGCATCAACGAAACTCTGTTGTAAATAAGCTAAATAAGGATTCTACAAGGGTAGTCCATTATTGTATTGTGCTAGACGTAGATCTTGCTGTTCTCGTTATTACTATTATTATTATTATTATTCGTGTTATTGTCGTTAAATGAACAAAAGCGTTCATCTTGTGGGGAACGTTAATACAATATTTTTTTACAGGACGATAGTCGAACTGATGTGAAGGTACGGTGTGATACGATGTGGGACAGTGGTGTGAGCGGTACGGAATATTTTAAAACCTTAAGTATTATCAAGTTGTCACGATGAGCCTTTGCCAGGCGGGTCTAAATCACGGACGTGCGGGATACAGGTAGATAAATCATTCTTTAGTAGTAGTAGAAAATATTCGTACAAATGTTACGGGCTAAAAATAGAACGATGTCTTAGAGGGGCTTTCTAGCTTTAAACGTTGTTTAGCGAAGTATCTCGGTGTTTCATATTTTTTCACAGTTTCAGCAAAACAAAAATTATGTTAATGTTTTAGATTCTTACGTCTAGTAATGTCGTTAAAGGTTGCCATAGCTCACTCGGCCTCGGCATAGTTGCTTTTAAACTTAGATTTCATTTAATCGGTAAATGTTTGTAGGCATATACGTTACCACTGCACCGTCATGGAAGCAAGTTTCACAGACGTTTCATCTTGCCTTAGCTATATTATTTTACTATGCACAGGAAAAGATCATCAATTTAGTATTTCTACTTAAAAAATCATCCGGCTTACGCAATACACTGCTTCTTGGAAATATTGAACCTATGCTAAACTCCAACTGGTTCCGTTGTCCGATCGCTGAAGTCGGCCACCCCAATCGAATCACATCGCAAATATTACCTATTTACCTATACTACTAACAACAGGCGATGTCAGTACCCCTTATCGAGGTACACTTTTTCTAATATAAATAACCTATTAAGTTGATGATATATCGCGTGTAGATGGATCGGGCTCCCGTTGAACGATATTGATAATTAATCAGCACGAATTTGTGAGTAGTGCGCCGGGCCAAATCGTCTGGCTGGTTCTATTTAGTTAATGATCGACGACGACGACGACGACCTCCCCCCCCCCCCCGAGATAAATTAGCAGAAAAAAAACGAAGTCTCGTATGTACCATCATTAATCCGTAAATTCAGGGTTTCGCCGTTTACATTGAAGTTAGTTGGGTTGTTAGACGACTGCAATTCATCAAAAGCGTCATCCTACTTCTAACGACTCTACGAAATATGCTTTGTGACCAAGACAACTTAGGTCTTCATATTCACGTAGATTGCACATAATTTTCGTATTATGCGTGTGGGCTCCAGTCGAGACGAACGGTTGATTTTCATTCAGGGAACCCTGCGGCACGCATATTTAAGTGTCTGATGTAATGATTCACGCCGAAAAATCTGTGCTAAATGGACGTCTACGGTTAGCGGCGTTTAAACAATGTTATTGAGAGTTCGTAAGGGCTTCGAGACGACCCGATCTTTGCAATACATATATATAATTGAGAATCTAAGGCGTATGCCAATGAATCTTTAGAAGTATTATTACCATAGAGAACACAGTACTTTGAACAACATGAATAGAATATTGTGACTTTGCGACATTATATTTTGAATTTGTTGCGCGCTAATATACTCGAGACATTCTATTTGATCTTTCATTTACCACGAGCTCATAATTTGTTTTCATCCGAAGTCAGGTACCTGCGGCGAAGCACAGAAAATTCATATGTGGAAAGTATATATATATATAGCTTCTCGTAGCAGAGTATAGACCACTCAACAGATAAACAATCGGCAAACCTCGTGTGCGCAATAATTGTGCCTACCTGCCTATTGACCACAGAGCGAATTAATTACGTATATTCACCACTGTCTATCCATCACTTTATATTGATATATCAAAAATATATAAACTTTGTCCTAAGACAAAGAGAAGATAAATCGAGTGCCTATTCGTCTGACACAAAAAAGAAAGCAACGAAAAGCAAGCCCGTTATTATTGCTTAGAATACCTTGTCAGCGTTGTTATTATCGTGGCTTACGACGAAAATATATGCCCCAAACCAGCCTCATGCGTAACTAATTAGATTATTATTTTTTTATTTCTATTGATTTTCCTCTGTTTCAGACGGTCTTAACCAAGTAAACAACGTACAATGTCCACTGTATAAGGACGTCAGATGACAAAATAGTTAGAACATAATGATGTAGGTATAAATCAAACAGGTTTGTGTAGATACGTGTACGTTTTACTAGAGAATATCTTTTCTTTGGGCCACGAGACCACGCGTAAGCTGCGCTGTGCTTAGAATAGTCGTTGAGGTAAATATAGATCTTCTCGTAGACATGCGTGTTAGACAAATAGCCCGTCGTACTAGCTGTTGCTTTTAGCATATCGTAGAAATCATATATAGATAAGTATCCGCGGATTTCAAGCTTATTAGATTTCCTAGAGAGAAGTAAAATTCACCGATTCATTGAAATAATCTCGAACACAAATAAATAAAACAAAGAGGAAATTCTAGAGAACCAGGGAACAAGTACAGTCAATCGTTTTCTATTGTTGCCTTGCCATTCTCTGACAATCCAGGCCCAAAATGAAAAAACGAACAAAGAAAAACGTAAAGAGCTCATATAATGAAACGTACTATCCAAAGTCCGATTTGAGTATTCCGGCTGCCTAAAGCCCGTAGTGCTTATTTACATTAGATACGACATATCGCCGAGCGAAATATTATAAGGCTGGCCCACAAACTACTTTAAACCGGTTCTTGCATCAAAACTTTGACCCGAGCATGTACCTTGTTTATAATGACTCATTACGTGGAAAATAAGTATATCCATCAAATGCTCATTATAAGTAGAACAGCTATTATTATTGCCTTAAAAATCCTGAGACATGCGCTCTGGAACTCACTGTGGCCTTCTATATTTGAAAAGCTGGTTACGTAAGTAGTAACGATATATCAGGATTTTTCGAACGAAAACTTCCATTGTATATTGATGTTATACATGCTGACTCTGAAGGTAATTGTTAATCAATATGTACGCAAATATGGCGATTACCTCATTATTTCATAGTTGTAGCAATGCCCGAAGCAATGCCTGCCAGCCGTAGCAAGCATAAAACTCGAAACGTTTATTACAAGTAGCGGAGTAAGGGTAACACTCCCAGATATTTTTACGATACCTATACATAAATGTAACGATAGTGTTCCATCGCATGGCCGTTCTGTCCGTTTTGCGATCCGTCAACGCACGTATCGCGCCTTGCTAACAGCAACAACTGATGCCGCTATGAAATGAAGGGTTCCCCGTACCAGTCAAGTTGAAATTACTTTTAAGCATTAATATTCTCCACTTAAATATGGATCGTGAATTTGTTCATCTATCACTCGAATTGGAGTCGGCGCACAGTCCCTATAGGATTACATAGATAACGATAAGACGCGTTGCATTCGGTCGGTTCCACCGTTCGCTGGAAATCGTTAGAAGTTTTCAGCTTTTCGGACGTCTGTTTTGTGTCGTTGAAAATGAACAATTTCATGCACGCCTTAAAAACATATTTTCCATGCTTTTGCGATCTGTTTTTGTTAGCTGCCGCTGCTGCAGCTGCTGTTGCCCACGAAAGACAAAGATTGTAAGTGGACAATGATAATAATAATAAACACTTTATTAATATTTCTCTGATGAATCTTTCAGCAGAGCGAAGCATTTGTGCTTGCTTATACGACCACTCTTATGGAGCTTCTTATCCATACGGAGCTTTGATGTTAACATTTAATAGCGCTGTTAAAAGCATTGTGAGTCCATGCTACTGGTGGAGGGATGGACTTCGATTGAAATTGAAGCTAGGTGGACTGACCCTCATCCCAGGCAGCAATAAGTGTAAAGATGCAGTGCAATAGCATATCCTCTAAGAAGACACTGGCTGACCAGCTCGAGCGATGTGGTAGCTAAAAAGATGATTGTATATTCATAAATACATAACACAATAGATACAAAATACAATTAAAAAAATGTATAGGATCTCGATGTAAACTTGTGTATCTAATCCGCGATACAGATCGACTCAGTCGCCAAACACTCCAGACTGCCAAGTAGTGAACCTCACTGTAGGATACCGTTACTATATCAATAGCTAATTTAAAGTTAGGACATCACAAGTATACTGTTTTGCTGGTCAAAGGTTGTTGCCTCAGATCCTGTCTACATGTAAGTTGTGTAAATAAAAAGTGTCATATTCACTATTACATATATATTTGTGAAGAAACACGTACGTTTCAAAACAGATTAAATAAGCACCGACGGCAGAGAGAAGTCGCGCGTTTTGTGACCACTTAACAGACGCTGTTGCCAACAGCTTGTGGCCAGTGGTAAAGATAAAGTTGTTTATTTTGTAACGAGCTACGATATACACGAAGCTATAGAATATTATGATCGCTTCGTGTTTGCAACGATAACCTTGATAAACGTAGCACTTGATCGAACAGTTTTGGTGATTTTAGTATCTGGAACGTTGCAACGATACAACGCGTGGAAGGAACGTACGAGGTATATACTAACATTTGCATCATGTACCTCTTAAAGCTTCGATTAATTAATGGAAAGCAAAACGTCCGTACCTCAAAAAGTGGTTTGTGACTTACTCGCACTTTGCTTACAACAGAAAAAAGCTCACTAGTTTACGATGCTATCGCATTACACACAAAACAGCATAAATAGATAAATATCCAGCGATTTTAATACTCGAAAATTTAGGCAATTAGGTATCGGCAAAATCTCCAACTTTTCCATACCAAAAAAAAGCATTCTCGAGTTATCCTATCACACGGGCCTGGCATCATGGTGTCAATGATTTCCACACCAATTCAAGCCCGTCCTACGTAGCTCAATATATACATATATATCTATGAGAAAAGACAATGCATGCTGCTGCGACTTGTTTGGAGCTGGAGTATTTGGTTTTATTGTAAGGTTTTTAGCTTGAGTCCTACGTCCGCTACCACTGCTGCATTAGTTAAACATTGCTTCAGGGGACTAACGGTCTGTAACAACATGAAACGAACCGAGTGTTTGTACCCACTTTCGACTACGTCACGCGGTATCTTTAGGTTTAGTAAACAAACACGTTACCGCCGCTTTTCTTGACGGGAACACATCGTCCAGTGTGGCCATATCTCGGCCAGCGTTTAGGGCTTAGAGCCACAGACATAGATCTGATTACGTGGGCAAGATAGCGCAAAGATCACCGAAAGGTGTCGCGGGCCTTTGTGCGGTGTGCGATACGAGGCTCCATCCCCCGACTTAAGTCTACTATGAAATGGCGCCATTTTTTGCTGACATGTTTTTGTGATCAGAGTATCGTCTGTAACCGTGAAATGGTTCTAGCGCAAACATCTGAGTAAAGCTGATACATTTGGAATGGGTGATCCTGTAAGTGAATCGAGATACTATCGTAATGTTCGTGATGTGAACAATTTAAAAAATTGCGCCAATCAGCCAGCCAATCTCCTGGGTGGTATCACTGGTTCCCGCTTTGTAGAGTGCACTTATTAAGTTCAATCGTCGTCGCTTATTATAGCTATTATATTTGATAAGATACACGGCTTACAAACATGTAAACGAAAGGTATGCAGAACTTTTTTTGTCTTAATGAAACATTTGTTATTATATTACTATGTTTTCCTGGCTTGATCTGCTAATACTCGCACAAGCGTTCACGGGAGCGTACGTCGGAGACATTTATCACAAGATTGGCACCAATTTTACCTGCATTTATTTATTTGCGTATTTTCTATTCAAAGCGTAAGAGAGCGAGTTTTTATAACTTTCATTCATCATTTTTTCAAGTGATGCAACATCAACAGCGATAACACAGATTAGATCAACGAAACGTTGCGGGTAAAAATAATTTCGTATCATAAACGTGTATTCCTAGCGTGCTCGTGTAATGGCAGTTTTCATTAATATGATGGACGCTGACAGGAATCTGCACGCCGATTATGGCGGAGGTCATTTTAAATATTTACAGTTATGATCTCATAAAAGAAGAGAAGAGAGAGCTTTATGCGAGATATAATATAAAAATAAAAGAAAAGTAATGTTATGTGGTAGAGACCTACTGCTGGCTAATAGTTGGGTCATATCAAGGGCGCATCGTAATTTTGTAACGTTTAATTCATAAGGTATATATATATAATCGGTGAATTCTATAATTGAACAGCTTTACTGGAACAATGATTTTTAATAATAATAGCTTTTGATAGAAGTACATTCTTTTTTACACACTTGTCCCACCCCTTTGGCAACTCCTGGACAGCCAGATGCTTGCCTTTTGCACCTCCATATATAATTTTTCCATCGATAGCTTCTCAGAATAGATCGATAGTGGGATATACTTGCGCGTCAGTTACCCTTTTTAGGGCATGGAATGTCCTGTTACCACACGGAGATAGATCGGTAGAATGAGCGAAATGAAACGGCCGTTGGATATTCGTTTGCTCAATCCAGTAAGTAATCGAGGCATGACAAAGTTGTCATCAAGTAGCCAGACCAAGTGCTCTCGATCGCCGCATGATGAACTCGAGAGCGCGGAATGCATTCATTCTTTCATTTTCGGCAAGTGTCTCATAATAGCAGATGCTCCTGATATCCATTGCAAGTCTGTTACTACCTTACGTTTGAACCTACTCGGCATTGCCACTGAACACGATTTGTATCCAAGGCGACGCCGTTGTCGTAGCTGGCTTCTTTCCGGCTGTCAGTAAATCCTGAACCGTGCCTGGTCTATAGCGACCGTAATAACAATTTAGCAATTCTTGTCCTTCGGATTCCTTAAACATTTTCACCATTCACCCACTGTGCTCATATATATACATACATTTATATATCTCACATAATTTATATGGATACTGTGTGGCAAGTCCAGCAACCTCCATCTTTAGCATAGATAAGCTGTTTTCTTGAGCGTGATCGGTGTAATTCATTAGTTGATACCTGAGCAAAATGATACGACAATACTTCACAGAAGATACTAAGTTGCATTAAGAAAAGGAATTATTGAGGTCATTGTCCAACAATAAATAATAATAATAATAATAATAATAATAAGGATAATAAAATTGAATGAGGTAATCCACAAAACAACCTATTTGTCCTGACACGAAAGTCACAACGCATACCCCTGCATCGCGATATTAAATAGGTTTGAACCTCTCATAATTTAAGTTAGGTATATTTAGAATTGAAGATATGCTGTATTCGATGAAACAAAAGAACATGTAGGCCAACTGAATTCAAAAGTGAAGTCAGGCATAAGCGCTAACAGCGGATCATCTATGGCTTTTTCCGCTTCGGTGTTGTGTCACTATCATTTCACCTTAGAAAATTACGAGACATCCTTAATTTGCGTAATTTGCGCTAGAATTCGTCTTTTATTATCTTTTTCTCACCTCGGCTTCAACTCCAAGTCCATGTTTTATATATGTATAGTAGCTCATGTATAAAATGCCTATGTTGTGTTCTTTATCGGTATTCTGTAATATCTGATTCAGATATCGAGAACGGCTCTTCGGAGATTTCTTTGCACGTCTTGTCAGTCGGTAACGCTAGATATACTTTAGGTCCAATTTTTTCGATTAACCCTAATATTTTCGTTGTAGTCTATTGTTAGAGCGTACTCTTTAACAAATTTTCTATTTTTTTTCTGTTTCTTTATAAAATATTTTTAATAAACGGATCCCTTGATATGAGCAAAATCGAAGGTAATCATTATAAATATTGACGGTAAAAATGTAAATAAAACTGTAATTAGGTTATCGTTGTATATATCAATTATGAGAATATACAGCCAAATAAATGGCAAGAGGAGGATAAGGATATAGTTTATAGATTTTAAATTATAGAGGCTATAGAAATTTAGGTATGTAAAAAGGCTATTATTTTAATATGCATTGTTTCTACTATGGACAAGAACACTTGCCAATCGCAGCTGTACGATCGATGCACTCTGATTAACTAATCGTTAAAATTGCTCCAGCGACCGCACCATTTGTTACAGACAAGCTTCCATATAATGTAGTCACGTTTAAATTATTAATTAAAATGTTTACTAAAAAATAAACCAATAGCTCGTGAAACCAAAAAAATATTCATTAATGAGAAATGCTTCTGTCAAAAATGAGTCATGCTAACTGAAAAGAACTCTAAACCTTCTTTCAAGAGAGAAAATGCAAGTTATTAAGCGGAGCTTCACAGTGATTGTCTCATAGGGCAGTGTAAACACTATCGGTAGATGCACCTCAAGTATCACAGTGAATTGAATATTTTACTTTTTTTTTATTTATTTTTTTTATAAATTTAGCCATCTTGAAGAAAATAAAAGAAATCTATAATTTTCCGTTACATAGAAATTGTATTTTTCCCCAATCGTTTATTTTTTAATTCTTATTTTTTTCCTAAAAGATAAGGTTGTAAGAATTCTCATAAAACTTAGGGCTTATGTAAGCTTTTTTAGAATACTTTCATGGACGTCGAGAAATCTTAGAATGTTCAGACTTTGAACAATTCGAAATATTTCTAATATGAATCCTGAATTTGGCTAAAATGTTTAGCTTATATAGATCTAGACTGCAATAAATCATGAGCATGATCCAGCTTTAAGCGTTACCTTTTCCCTGAAAACACCTTTTCAACGCCAGGTTATGGTGTAGGCTATGTATAGGTGATACCTAGGTATGGGAAAAAAAAATTATATGAAATAATGGCCGAGTAAATATGAGGAATTATTACTGCTGCTTATCCCAGTTATTCAATGCGTTATATCTATCTTATTTACATCATAGGTTGGAAAAATCTACTAAAAGCTTAAAAATTGTAGAGGCTAATTCTTTGCCTGCTGCATTCAATATAGGATTTATTTTTTCCTCTAGCTTTTGTATAAGATGGCATATCATACCCGTCATCTATGATAGTGCCCTCGCGTTCCACCTAAATTTTTTTCTTCCACTCTCCGGCTACCTTTTCATGTGAACAAGTCCTCGGAATCGCTTGTTTTTTGATATAGTATCAACAACCTGACCTACAGGAAAAGTGAGCCAGCCGAGTGGGTCTTGTTGGATTTACCTGGCTGGATTTCTCGTATAGACCTATAAAACAGAACGGTAATTTCATAAGCACCTCTTTTAAAATCATTAGCTAAACTGTTTTTTATTGTAGTCATAATTACAGGTATTTCCTAATTTGTTATAATAGTCATTTTGCCAACACTACGATGTAGCTTCACGGTAACCATATCTTTTTTGTTCTTCATGGTTACCATGGTAACACAGCCAAAAAGATGTGCATTAGTCATCCAAATCACGCTGTTCTTTTGCATCTACAGGTTAAGAAGATCAATAAGCTGGTACCTTATACGATTCCAGGATAGACATGCTCTTCATTCGATTGTTTCTAGGTTTTTCGCCGTTGGCAGTATCTTCCCTGAAGATTGGTGATCTCCCTTCAGCCGTACCAGGATTTGGCGGTAATGGCGGCCTTTACCATTCGATCACCCCATCTTTAACTCCATCCTATTGCTCGACGACGACCAATAATAGTTCCAGCACGAAGACGAGCGACGCAATCATCAGGGGTACCAATCCTTTATCTCCTCTGTTGAAATCACCACTGTCGTCGCCGACTTCGCCCCGGAGGGTGGGAAGTGGTCTCGACCGAGTCCTTCCCGTCGGTGCAAGTGGCTCCCTGGGTTCGCTTGCGATCAACACTTGTCAATGGGGACAGCCAACTGCGTCACAGATAAGTCCTGGCTCAACTGGTTCATTTGTACGCAGTCGAAGTCACTCATCACTGATAGATCTCCGGGAAGCGAAGCTGCTTCCGTTTCGCTCATTTCCGGCATCGCCTCACGGGTCGCGAACACCGTCCCCGTCAACGACCACAGCCCCCGGCCATCATGGAGGAAGCTGCAGTCCTTTACCAATGGGAAAAGTCGGTATTATATCATAGTAAATAAATATCTTGAATTTTACGCCGGCTTGTAGTGGCGTTTAATTAGGAATCGCAACTTCTGACGGCTAGCGGCTTCTTTCAATATCATAAGATAAAAGTATGTTTAAGCCCGGTTTTGAATCGAGGGGTCTTATCGCCTTATCGCTGAAGTTCGCTAGTGGCCAGATACATTGCAGCTGCAGGGTCTAATATAATGTAACATGATGGCAAAGATAAGACCAACATCCTTAGTTAACGAAATAATTCATATAGTAAGCTGATTATCATAGATTTGGATAATGAAGGGTAATCGTGATTAATTTCGATCTAAAATGATGTATATAAAGTCCGATGTCGACGCTATTATTGAACATCGATCTGGTAGTTATAAAAGTTGAAAGTGTTTTGATAAATGTACAGACAAATTATCATATTTATTTCAGTTTACGATTTAGCGCATGTAGTCAGTCATTGGGTTATATTGTTTCTGTCATTGGCTTATATGTTCCTGGATCCCAGGAATCCCTGTTGAAGTAAAAATTTGCTGGCTATAGGATCTTTTAATTCTCTGGTGCACAGAGGAACAAGCCTTTGGGAACCTCAGACTATATCGACAGTGCCATGTTCTAAGTTCAAATTTGGGTGTAGACGCGTTTCGTTTCGTGCTGTGGATTACCTTACCCGTCTAAAGTAGGGCCCAATGGTTTAAATACCGGCCATGAAACTCGAGACACTGGTAGGGAAGAAAAGCAACGATGCATGTTGCTTGCACTTACTTTTATTATAATTTACTCTTTTTTACGTATTTAGCTTACGGATAGTAAAATTACTTCTAATCTAATTTCCCTTTGTTGTATCATTATTGGATATTGTTCTTGTTTCAACGACGAAGAAACCGGCAAAGGTGTGCGGTGTTTGTGGTGATCGAGCGAAATCATATCATTTTGGAGGCATTTCGTGCGACAGTTGTAAAGCCTTTTTTCGCCGCTCGGTACAAAACGAAGCTTATAAGAATTTCCAATGTCCTTACGAGGCCAAATGTGACATCACCATTGCATCCAGGTACGTGCCACCACATATAAAGATAACACTAGTAAAGAAATCACACAATTACGTGAGGATATGATCAAATGGTCTGTGTGTGCCTGTAAGGTAGATGGACATCCGTGTACCTATTTTTCGCTATTTTTTGAACGTTACTCATTCTTACTAGGGCGCCACTTATCGCATGCATTGTCGCTATACCGAACAGGAAATGTTGTCAATTCTGCCGGTTTCGCAAATGCAACGACATCGGCATGGAAAAAGGATGGGTTATGACAGAGCTGGAACGGTCGCAACTGTTGAAATCTCGATTAGAGCGAAAGCAGCGTCTTCTAGCGGTTAAGACCGTCGGGTCCGCTAGCGCCACTGGATACACTCCAGAAAACAGTAGTGGTTTTACTGGTTCAGGCACTGCCTTCGACCTAGGCAGTTGTCCGGGGTTGGGTTCACAGTTGACGACGGCTACGTCATCTACGAACCCAATTTCGATTACGGAAGCCGCCGAAGGTTTTACCCGAATTACAGATTCGCCTTCGACAACTGTTGGATCTTTATCCACCGGATTGGATTCGACGACCTCACTATTGGCTACGTCTGTTTCGGGGTCACCACGCTCGTCAAGCTGTCCCCCTGTCAGCTTGGCTGTTTCGCCATCGGCAGCATACTCAGCCACAGCTTCTGATCTCACACCTGAAGACATAGCGTTAATTGAAGAACTGATCAACTGTCATCTCAGGTGTTGTCCTGCATCCCTTCTGGAAGCAACTAGTGCAGCTGGAGGATGCAGCGAGTCAGTTTCCATCAGCGGCGGTACACCTGCAAGCGAAGGCGGGTCTTTACACGAACCACTGTCCACAGGACACCTGGTGACGCGAAGCTATGTTCTGCAGCTCTTTTTCTCAGCGATTCGGCAATTTTCGTGCTTTGCACAACAACTTGCGTCATTTCAGGTGATACCGATTGCGGCTGATCGGGAAACCTTGCTCCGGGCTTCGGTGCTCGAGATGTTGTTTCTTCGCAGCGCGTTCGCCTACGACGCCAGATTGAAAGGCTGGGTTGTCTCGCATGAAGCCTCGCGCCGAACGGATGAGGCTCTTGTATATTTCGAGGACGTGCGAGAACTCGTTGATGATGAAAGACTCCTCGAAAAACATAAACGATTCATGAAGGGCATGCAGGTACGTCTCTATAAAGTGCAGTAATATTTGAATATATGTTTTTTGCCTGGCTTACTTGAAATTTCGGAGGGTTTTGTGGGACCCTGCACCCCAATGGCTTCACGGAATTTCATATCGTCCTTGCGGCTTGATACTAATCGGGTATAATAAGCTACTTGCCTTAAAAAGAACAATACATGTCAGATCTATGGATAATGCAGTATTAAACAAAAATGGTAATGAGTAGTACAGGTGATTGTAATAAGGACAAATTGTCTAGTCTCCTCAAGCGTGTCTAGGTGACGTGGTTGGCGACAAGGTAGTACTTTGCGCACCACACAAATTAATAAACTCCTCGAAGTTTATATTGAAATATATACAGACATGAAATTCTCCTCTTTTTCAAATAAATCGACTGCTATGGGCTTGGCCGAACGACAAAACAAGTTCATGAGAAATGGGTAGGGAAAGCGTGATCAAAGCATCATTTGTGACATCGACCTTTGTGGCGAAGTTTGTCACAATTTGTCTGTATACAGCAAGTTTAATATAAGTTTTATTTTACGATGAAAAATATTGCACTCTGTCTTGCGCAACACCTAAATTTATTTTTGTTATCGTAGGCATCGATGCCAGAGAAGGATCACGTCGTTTATACAATTCTGATGGCAATCTGTCTCCATTGTGGCGATCGGAAGGGTCTGCTCAACTGTGGATACATCGTTGAACAACAAGAAAGGTGAGTGCGATAGACGGACGCATTTGGGCATACGCGCGTAATACAAACATATACAATGGAGAAAAATGTATACATATAAATATATCCATAAATAACATAAGATATTTCATGAAAAAACTTATAGCGTTAGGAAAAGTTCAGGGAGAAGACTTTTTTTTTATATCGAAGGGTGACGAAGTAAGTATTTAATAGTTAATTAGGTAAAGATAAATTCTATTTTATATAATTTAGGAAATGTTGTTGTTGTTGTTGTTGTTGTTGCTAGAAGTATTATCGATGGTGGAAATCTATAGAAAGAAGTTGTCATATACTATGAAATTGATTGCTTAATATTAAAATGATAGTTGTTCGATGGTGATATCGGTAACATAATCCTGACACAGACATAAAATCCACATCTCGAAACAATTATAGAATACATTTAGTGAAACCAGTGTTCATCGTCGTCGTTCAAACAAGCCACTCATATACGAATGAAACACAAGATTATTCCCTCAAAAAAGGCTAAAGTTACTTAGTTACTTTGGAAAATTATCACTGAGTTCTCGTATCATATATATGTATTCTTCCAGATATATTCTCCTACTCCAGCGATATTTGCAGTTTCGATACAAGGCGACAATAGGTAAGACGATTTATGCGCGAATTCTGCTCAAGTTGGCGGACTTACGAGAGGTGGCTGAGTCGCATCAGGAGTTCGACCTCAAGTTGACAGAAAAAGAGATCCGAGAAATCCAGGAACGTTTAGCGCAACAGACCTTTTCAACAAATAGTGATGGCTCATCAGACTTGCCTTCACAGTGGCGATTCCATGAACATATCACAAGCAAGGTGATAGTGCCGCAAAGTACATTAAGCCCAGATCGGGAAAAAAACCTGAAAGAAGCCTCGATAACGAATCATCATGCGTAGTTAGTGTAATAGGGAAGGGTAAATCGTCATCGTACGCTAAACAGGGGTAAATTTTAAATAGCTAGATGTAGGTAATGAAGTTTAGCTATTAGAAACTTAGAAAATTAGCTAGCAGAGACGTATGCCCACAGTCGACGGGATGCCGGGAAGCAGGTATAATAGACTAAAAGATAATTAATATGTGGAAAAAGCTTGTATGTTATAAGTAGAAGGTAACGACTTCGAAGAATATGTTCACACTTCTACAATGCAATCATGAGGCCATTATGTTACTCGTCATTCAGGTAATCGCTTGAGTGACCATGAATAAATCCGTCAGTGGTGCCGAGTTCCTTGTTAGTTTTGATTTACTCATATGATCGTCCTGTGTGCTCTTTTATTTTGGCAGATACGGCTTATATTGAACTCTAAAGCCATTGTAGCGGATCTGAAAACCGAAGCAAAGCTATTAATATATATATTTAATGTAGTGCCTGGCTAATATGTTGTGGCCTCTGTGCTGGCTAGGAAGCGAATCTGTACTCATAGATATAGGCTCTTTAGCCTTGTCTCATTCAACAACTATAAAAAATACCTATCGCAGTAAAGTTGTGGTAACTTGATTTTCTTTTAAATACAAAAAGATCATCTCTGCCAACGTAACAGTCTCGACGCGTAACGTGATTGGAAAGTTATGGGTCCTCCTCTGCAAAATGGACGAAATCTATTGAGTGTATTGCTATAGACATATTTGGCTGAAGGTTTTCGCTCAAGTTGCTGTGAATCAAAACACAAGTCGGACTTCACAAAACAGTAATATATATTTTATGATTCAGTTGCATGCCTTTTGGTCATGAAGGCAACTTTGTATGTTCAGTATCTTGACGCGCTCTGTTTTCTAATGTTCGCCATCTATGTATATAAACAGTCATCTCATGAGCTTGCTTCATTTCTAAACGTTTAATAGGGAATTGACAATACCAATATATCTATCCATTAACCTATGTACAACTACTGATGTATATACACGGAGCTGAATCCCATATATTAAATTTGAGGGATCAATGGACAACTTCTATTTTCAAGTAATTTATCCGAGTCATCGTTTACATATCTGCCACTAAACCGTAACATTTACTGCTATTTAAAAGTAATATCTATGATATATAGTATTTTTCAGCGGAAAAAAATGTAAATAGACTTAAACATTGTATTATGCAGCTTGATGATTCAAGCGTTCTTTGAACAGCGGTCCTTTCGTATACGTGTAACGATTAAGTGTGATTTGCACGAAGGCAAAGTACGTGTACGACGTTGAGGAACGACAATTTTGCATGGGTAAATATTTGATTTATGGGGCCTGAATATCAGAGCGTCCTTAGGTGGCATATCCAATATGTGAAAACTCAATGATAATCTAATTCTTCGAATAGATGCTACCTGGAACAACAAGCTGACTGTTTGACGAAGACGTTCCGCATAAGTAGCAAGTATATTTGACAATTTGGAATAAAAAGTAGTCGGCATTATTTTTTATTAACATGATTTACTAAGCTTGAAAAATATGCACAAAGATTAACTTTCTGAGGCAGAAGAAATATATCGACTTGAATTTTAACTACGCTAATGGTTCTCAAGTCCCATTCAGTATTAATTCTTATAAAATATTATTGCCTTCAGCACTTCATTGTAAATACCACTTAACACCAAACACCCTGGAATTCACTGTGAATAAAGACATCGATCGTTTGATTGTGGCTTAGGAATTTTTTTCCGTAGAACAGTTCGTAGTTAGGTAGTATCATTATAGAAAAGTACGGAGGAGTGCCAGTGAATCGCAGTTAAAAAGAACCTAGAATCTCTGATCTAGCATCTCCTTTTTAGGGATGTCTAGCTTCATAGAAGACCTGTGAAGTTCATTAAACGTTCTGGTCTGTGTATCACTTCGAGAGCGATCCTCGAGTAAAGAATAAAAAAGATATCTATCATAGCTATGACACCTGGAGTTTTTGTCTCTACGGAATACACTGTTCATCCTTATTACTGATCAAATTGGCATTTACTCCAATGCATTCTTTATCTTAATAGCTCCGTCGGCCTGCTCGAGTTTGCTAGAAACTCCAAAGTTTACCATGTAACTTTCAGTATTGAAGGACCACTGCAGTATCCAGGTTTTAACAGGTGCCTTCTTTCGTTTTTAACAAGCCTTAAACTCAATACAAGAACCCTCGGTTATTGTAAATGTTTTTGTTTCGTTTTCAATATAATCGTATCATATTGTTGTCAACGCAAAGAACGTACTTATTTCTAATTGGAGATTCTCTATGCGCATATCAGTCACGGAAGCTTAAACATCATAACATATGCAGTGTACTTAATACTTCTACGCGCGAAGAATTACCGTGCGGCAGTAGCCGCGTAACGCAACGAAGTATACTATATTGTAAGGTAACTTATAATGTATGAAAAACTGTTACCACGTTATCGGGTCTCTTATTAAACAAGATAAATGCGGACTAATTGTAGTTATAAAGTATATTACTGTCTATGTGCAGGATGTCGACGGCGACGAAGAGCACCAACGGTAACATGGTAACACAACGTCTCTCGTCTCTGAACAAACCGACTAGAGACTGACCCGTGTAGAAACCAGCTGAAAGGTGTGGGGACGAAGAGTGAGCGTCGCTATATGAGAGGAGAGGGGCAAAAAACCATAGAGCGACCGTAAAAGAAGACTGACGAAAATAGCACAAAGTGTAGAGGATCGAATGTTTTATTAAAACTAATTGTATATAGGCAAGAAATCATTTTTCGCTATAAGAAATAATAAAATAAGCATTATACGAGTTTTACACGGATTCCGTTCATTTACGATGCGTTTTCGTTTAATTAATGGTACGAGCATAGTGGCGTTTGGACGCGAGTGTGGTCTAGAACTCATTAAATTGTCGACTTGATGGCTGTTTAGAAACCTCTTCGTTCCTTTCGTTGTTCGAGGCGTGAGTAAATGATTCCTTTCGATTTTCCTCTGTACTGTAATAAAAAAAAAAGCCTTAGTATTCGAGGACGTCAGAAGATGAGCTTAAATTATTTATTTAATAATGACACGAACGAAGATAAACGATTACTGTTCATTAGCCTAGATTATACTAGCCATCCTGTACACGACTAGCAATAATATATAAACACAGACAAACGTCACATTACAGCCCTGCTTACAGCTCAGTCAAGCTTTCACATGTTATTATATTGAAATGGTGTGCGATTTCATAGAATTATAAATATATATATATATCGATGTGTGGGATCGGCTGTAAGCGCTTTGGAGGCGCTAATAAACAGAAAAGCATCGAAGTCTTCAATATATCACAATCTGTTTGTTTGCAACTACCTGTTTCAAAACACAGAACTATATACAACTTTGTTAAACATAGGTCTGGGTAATAACCTGTATTGAAGATGCTAGTCAAGTTTTCCAAGCTAACGGATGATAGAAATTCGATGTTTCACAATTTCTAACACATTTATAAGTAACAATATCTGAAACTATAAATTTTGTTTTTGTTACATTTACATCTCCTAGACACGAGATGAATCGCTATTTCTGTACTATTTACCATTTAGAAAAAGGGATCGTATTGTAATTATACTATGTTTGTGTACGGACCCTGCTCGTAGACGTTATCATGTTGCTCAATAGCTTCATTAAGTTCTTGCAGAAGGTTAACGACTTCGTTTAACATGACAGCTTTGCGAAACTTTTTGAACGCTACCCAGACCAACATGTGTTTGGCTAACATCCTTCTAGCTAATCGCTCCCTATACGTCTACAACGAGAGACCTTTCTAGGGAACAAAAAAAATTATTTCCACCGTCTAAGGTAAAAGCGGAGCAACACAATTTCGCAGCTACAAATCCAAGTGCGCGCATCTCACTGTAATGATGGGGAAATTCAGAACAAAATGGCGAGGCACTCCAGCTATTTTTGCTTCAGCGACAATTATTATTTTATCACCTATATGGACGGACACCAACTCGAGACCTTATTCAAGTACAGTCCCTTTCGTTTCGCCGTATCGGCGAGAAGGATAAGCCATGGAGCCAAGGAGCTCGGAGGCTTTCATTCTGTCATCACGAATCTCCTGAGTAAACCTCATTCGCTAACGTATCATATCAGGAGTGTCTGTCGTAGTAGACTAACGATATGAATTAAACCATGCAGGCTGAATACATCACGATCAGGCAGGAGGAGTAAGTTTGGCTATGACGGTCTGAATGGGTCCCGGCAGTTTACCTCGTTGTTCGAAATGCGCGGGATTTACCAGCACTGATAGGTGCCGACCAATAGAACATCGTCAAATGACTGCCGAGTACTAGTGACTTGTTCATTCGGGTCGGTTGTGTCCCATCCTCCGAGGGCTATCCCGATGGACAACAATGTCTCGTAGAATCATGTGTTTCAGTGTGTTGATATTTACAAGAAATGTTTCCCGTCATGTTTTTTCGCATCCACTAGTTGACTTTCGTACCATTGATCGAGGTTCCGGTTTGTTAGAGCCTTTCGAGCCCGATTCGTTATCTGTGTACAGCTTTTATTAACGCTTTCGAGTCCTAAATAATCCTCAATCCATTTGAAATGCCGATTCAATAAGCCGATCATAGGCGCGTTTTTGCCAGTTATCCTAGAATGTCAAACATTAGTAGGAAAACTTTTAATTATTAGGAATGTTACTACCTATTACATTGCTTCCCTGTAGCACTTGTCAAAGAAATTTAGTCGGCCATTATGACTGTGAAGTCATAATTATTGTTTTTGATTTGAGAACTTCGTGTGATCTTCGAGTAACTTCGTAGTGAAACTGATTTTTATTAAATACCTTTTTGAAAACCTAAAATCTGTTCAGGTAGCTTGGCAGGATATCAGTACGAGCTTAAGTTAGTCGCGTCAATAAACGACTACATATCTTCTACTTGTACTGATTAATCGCTCGAACTTTTACTGACCTCAAACTTTTAAGATAGTGCTGTAAGTATTTGAAAGTATCTTGGGCTATAATTCAGTATTTGTACTTAGCATGTTAATGGTTGTGTCAGTTTCGAAATTTTCTGAGTTTTTTTTTTTTTAATAACATTTTTATGTCTATGTTCGACTTATGGTTCGGAGACGGCATCACATTACTAGCCAAGGTTTGTTACGCTTAACTAATAATATCAACTATTTCTATATATATTTTTTTTATACCATAAATTTTTCAGATGATGTATCGTTACGGGGCTTCAGTGCAGCAGCACTCACGAAGTCTAACGGCATCATACGAACATTTTTGCGGAGTATACTAATAATAGGGTGCCTGTTACCCGCCCAGCAAAGTTCTGTCTCGAAAATGAATGGCGGCTTTTCTGTGAGCTTTTAGGAGAACAAAAGAATGAGTGTCTCTTAAACTTTAATATAGCCCCACAAGTTGAACTTCACTATGAAGCATTAATCGAAATGTGCTCGGGTGTTTGAAACGATGCCTGAATCAATTTCGAAAAACCTATTTAGGAAAAAGACATGAGACATTAAGGTGCGAAGAATAGGCGACAGTAACTTAATCTACATCGAAGTCATTATATTCAGTATGCAAAGTAACTTAAATAAATTCTCCAACAGACGATTTATCAGCTACGACGTTAAGTTACCGTTTGTTCATTCGAATTGACTGTATTTTTACTAACCGAGTAAAACAGGTTGGTATAGAGCACCAGGCCGCCCATGTGATCCTAAGGCCACTTAACAGCGTTACTATCGAGACCTCCCTGTTTGAGCAAATTGTTACCGAACAGCCTGCCAGATGCACATAGAGGGGTTCTCGGAACCGTTGGTTTTTATGCACAGATCCAGATTCAATAGCCTCAAATCTGTTGATGTTATAGATAAACCTAGGAAAATAGAATAATATCGAAAGTCAAGACACAAACAATAATCATAGGTCACTTGAGAGGCCGCTTAAGAAAAAAACAGCGAAACGTGAATACTATGATAAAATAAACCAAATATTTCTAATCAAAAAATTCATCTTCACATTTATAATTCAAAAATATAGAGGTCTACTTAGAGACAAGTCATTAAGAACTTGTGCTTAATATGGCTTTTAAGTTTTAACTTACCAGTTAATTATACCTTAGTCTAAATAAATTTTTTTCCGACATCCTATAAAGCAAAATACTTCTTGTTCGAGCTAATATTTGATGGATAGGAGAAGACCAAGTTAAATTTAAATAAGAAAATTACAGATTTTCTTAAAATATTGTTTAATCACATTTGTCCTGTAGTATATTTCACTGGGTGTGCCCCGTCAAAATTCAGCTGTTTAAGTTACCGTTCTATGTATGTAGTGTAACATCATCTATACGACAAATATTGTTACATATGCTCAATGTCCTGCATATTGGAAGCTATAGAACGCAGAAGGAACGATTCGCTGCGTGTTTACAGCTTCGCTTAGAGACTACTCATGTATCTATTTTCCTAGTTCGCCCCTTTTGGATAGTCCGAATCCAAGATGTCCACTTGAGCGCAGCTCATAACACAAAACGCTTTTTCCCGAGCGGCTTCCATAGATCTGGATCTAATAACTTTACGCTTTACAGAATCTGCATGGTGCATTTATTGGGGCATCCTCTTTTAAGCGGGCTTCTGTACCCAGTTGCTATTAATTCTTCTTTAGAACTGGAGACCTTTATTCATGACACTTCGTTTTTGACAGAATTGAGAGTCGTCTTCCTGGATGCAGGGCTATATCGATCTATTTGTTTCATTGAGGCTAGCCTGGTGTTTGCCTTCGAACACACAAGGTACGAGTGGGTCAGCCTTATCGCACAATGGGCAGCACGAGAAGCATTTTATGGGGAATATTGATCGGTCGGAATCATTATATCCTTTGTAGCTTCTGAGAAACAGACTAAAAGCGTCGTCTTCTACACACCTGCGATACAACCAGTCTCGTCACATCGGATCCTGTTGGTTACTCGTAAAAACAATGCATACTTATGACAATCCGAAATAATTAAGTGAATAAACATATAATATATCAACAAAAACTGATTTATTCAAAATTTTTTCCTCCTTCTGACGCCTCGAGTAGAGTAAGTTACACGCTGACAAATTTACACGCTTACAAAATAGCTTATGGTCTATTGAATAGGTATCTAGCTATCTGATTCTTCTGTTTTAGCGCTTGTTCTTCGTGAGAATTAACAGTACTTCGTGTAGGTGTAAATCCTTCTAAAGACGGTGTTTACATAGAAGGTAGCTGAAAATCAGCTTGAAATCGCAGAAATGTAGTTATCACCTGTAGAGTATTTCGAGAAGTGATTGTTTTAACCGATTTTAATTTATACGCAAAAAATAGACATGAAAGGTTTAATGCCCACAAACAATTAGCTCACAAACAGCGGATGACTTAGAGCTATGTTATTACTAAGGAATTGTGACAACTGGATTACCGGTTGAGAATAGGTCATAAGCATTCGATGAAACACAACTCTTAGCGCTAAGGGGTTCCTGTTCCTGAATCGTCACTTGACTGAATCACACAAACGGAAAGATTCTCCAGTCTGAAGGCTGCTAACGAAGATGAACGACTAATAAATCTTAAAGCCTACAAATATTGAAGATCGACGGGGGTTGTGGAAAACTATGTCTACAAAGAAATATGAATGTTACACCTATATCGTTTTTTTGCGACAGTACTATATATGCCCCGGCTTGCCCGTTCGAAGATGAGCTTTTTGGGATTCTGGATACTTTTTTTTATATTCTAGGTGCAAGGGTAGATTCTTAAATTTCGCCGATATTATATATATACACCGTTGGTCTATATGAAGGCTTGTGATGACTAATTTGGCACCGAATTCCTTTGCAAAGTGAGTTCTGTTGCAGACCTCTTCATCGTAATTCGGTTGACGCGTGTAAAAAGAAAACGCTGACACATATTATCGGAAAGTGGGTCAAACGATTAAAGTAAAAGAAACCCTCATAGTAAAGTACTTGATTGAACAATACGAGGCACCAGTGTACCCTGAAAAAGTCTCTCTCTAATGGCTTCAACGATTCCCGTTCGTTATAAATATGGTTATACTATGAATTCGTGAGTTGCATAGTAGTAAGTGACTAGCTAATGAAAGTGGATTAATTTTCGATAGAAAAACATAACATTTATACGAGCCGCCATTAAGCGTCGGCTATTAGAAACTCTCTGTAAATGCTGTTTCTTTTTTTCGAACCATAACAAGTAATGTTAATTGTTAACTTGAGCGAGAAATCAAAGTTCATTCAAGTTACAAGACGGGGAAATTGTTGTGATGAATTACACACTCTGTTGTCGTGTATTTTATGTGCAAAGAACCACCCTCGGATCTATGCTTTCCATGTTACGCTCACGAATCATGCAGCTAAATACAAACGAGGATCGCGGAGTTGAACGCTACTAACAAAGTATTAATTAATGAATATATTTATTGGACGCATTTATTTGTATTTGTAAGAATATGCCCCATGAGCGGCAAACTATATTCATAAATATAAAGAGTTATTTTTTGAGACTGGAAAGCCTCAGTTAACCCTTTTCATTGTTTGCAGTCATCCTGTAATAAACAAGAAGGACCAATTTAGCCAAGCATCAATTTAGCGTCCTAGTCGGTTGCGCTAAGGCCTTCAGTTTAGTATTGTATAGCAGAAATTTCTGCAAAATTAATTTTTCCATCTGCCAAAAAATTAACAGTCGGAAGAAGTTTACTTCATATACACAGTGTACGTGAGGGAGCAGTTGTAACTTATATACTTATTAAGATTCCGGATACTTCGTGGTGCAGTAAAAATTCGAGGCCTGTCGTGGACAAACATAACTTTGTGGACGAAGCGTCTAGCAGTTTCAAGTGGTAACATTTAACTAACGACACAGTAATAGCACCGAACGTAACAGGCCGAAACTACTATTAAAATACTACTTGAATAACGTAGAGTTATTACCAAGGGGTGTTATATTATGCTCCGTCGAAGCAGCCCCATCTGTGATGATGCCGAAGAAAATCATTTACGCATTACTTAACTGCCAACGGCCCGTCCGTTATGTCAAGGATGAAGTAGAGCGAGGTTCAAAATAAAATAACAGTTAACAAACTTCCTGGTTGTGTCTTGTCGAGTAATTGGCCCTTAAGCCTTTCCTGCTCTCAGCTTAGACCCGCTCATTTTTTTGCGTTATTAATTAATGCCTATATTTAATATAGCTTGGCCATGTTGAGCACCTATTCAAATATTGAATATTGACATATATGACCCATTTCGAATAACTGTCATTGGTTCATTGTAACGGAACCACGGCTTACGAGCAAGGGTTTGTACTATGCATACTCTTTAGCTCTCCAACTACAGATCATTTAATTCCATGCCAAATAGGCTCGTTTGGGTAAGGCTAAACTTTGAACTGCGATAGAATGATATATTTAGTATGAAACACGCAAGGTCATAATATAAAAATGCATATGTTATCAGTTATTAAGCTTATATCCCACAACGTGGGTTATTTCATTAAAAAAGAAAAAAAAACAATAGTAATATTAAAGCACAGCATTAACGAGGCAGACCGGGCACAACCTAGGCACATGATGATAGATAAGGACAGCGACACAGAAGAAAATTATCATATACACCTCCTTGCCGTGGGATGTATAAGATAATTGATATCTCTCGTGCTCGATTCCGAAGATTTGACCATGTGAAAACGAAGGAAAAAATTATCTGTTTCTGACAGTTAAACTTCAATCTCGCGCTGGTGCAATTTCTCAGCGAGTTCATTTTGCTCACAGAGGCGACCGTCTTGTTGATCATCCCGAACTGAGCATTGGGCGTAGACTCGTTTGTGTATGCTGGCTATAGCATACATCGTCCAGCATGCTACGATCATCGTGCACGCGGCCGATAGAACAGCGTACATAAGCACATCCGGATGAGCCTCGATGTACAATCCGACGAAAAGTGGGGGAGCCAGGGCACCGAAGGTCACCATTGTCATGATTATCGACATGTAGTCATGGGACAGAGCGACTTGTTCTAACAGCCACGCTGTCGCTGAGCCAAACATCGGGGAAAGGCATGCTCCCAGTGTAAACGAGCAAGTCCATAGAACACGCTCGTCACGGTCGATGAAGGTGAGGACTGTGACCGATCCCAGGATGCCGGCTTGGGCTATGTTCATCATGTGCATTGGCGATAGTTTTATCGAAAGGGGTACAGCAAGCATGCGACCGAACGTGAAGCCGACGTAAAACAACGAGACGATACGAGCTCCAGCTGATCGTGACAATGAATAGTGATGAACTGCGTACGCAGGGAGAAACTTTCCAACGACTACCTGTCAGTGGAAACACGAGTGATTATAATAGAATAACAGGGACTATTCTAATTATAATTAGAATCGTTTGAAATGTACTAACACAAGTTTCAGTGTTGCTTGTTATTTTGTTTGAGATTTTAGGTCATTCACTATTGTTAATATGTATGCTGGTTTCTGTATATATAACGTGGGGCAAAATTCACTTTATAGCTGGAGAGATTTTATTCTATATAGAATTAAAATGAGATTCGATACGCGAATTGGTACAATAAGGGGTAGAGTTAGCTTCAATTGGTGTCAAATGAAACTTTCCAATTACCAGGTAACTTCCTTTTTAAATCGTCAGAAGGCGTTTAGACCATCCTGTATAGAAAGGAATAGAACACTTGATAGCGGTCACCGTAGATAGCGAATGTTTTTTTTTTTTAATTAATACTCCCCTACATAATAGCAAGAGTAATCAAGTATTCGCACGAATTTACTGATCATACCTCGAGAGCGACGGCCACTAGTGTATAAATCCCGATAAAAGTCACCAAAGTCCATTGGTAGCGCGGTGAGGCATTACGAACACCAACTTCTCCATCTTCAGCAGGCTTCTCTGGTGTAACATCTTTCGAGTCGATAAAATACGATACTATCATAAACAACGCGTTGAACAAAGCAAATATTCCTATGAAATACAACCGGAATTATTAGTTAGAGCATTAAGAAGGGTACTGGAAAAAACTTTTTAAGATAAGCGGTTGTATGATACGTAGGTATGAAAAAATTCGAATTGCCTATTACATCGGAACAGAATGAAACTTAATCCTTCGATTGAGCTGGCCTTAGATGCCCTTTTGCCTGTACCCGGGGGTCGGCACACGCTACCGACACGATGATCGCATAGCAGATCTCACGTTAACACCAAATCATATTACAGACCACCTATGACTGCTTACCAACACAATACTTACCAACGAGAGCATATGGAATATGCACCATGGATGTATGGACGCTTAAGACTCCCCCGGTATCGCTTTCTAGTAGAGGGCTAATCGTGCTAACAAAGTTGGCCTGGCTCTCGGAACCTGATACATTCAGTGGGAGGCTTGCGGTGGCATTTGTTAGGTCGATCTCACCTTCACTGAAATCAGCACTTCGTTTAATTGTTAAAATCGGAAGCAGCTTTCAGTTTTGAAAAAGTTGGGTGTTGGGTGTGAAAAAAGGCGCCACTAAAATTGCATGCTATTTTCCCGACCGCTTATCGCTTGCCTCCTGTTCAACTGTAACTTGTTAATTAGCCACTTCACCCTTTTTTGCAATCAAGCGATCGTGCAAACTGACTCATAGTTCCGCTTGTGGAGACACTCGATCGAACGAGTTTCATGGTCGGTGTCTCGTGTGGCAAACATGTACCAAAACCGTCATGAATTTGCCAAATTTGTGTTTAAGCCCCCAGCGCAGATGTCTATGTCTCGTCGTTGATGGATTGTTGCTACCGGTACGCGTAGATGTACAGACGCATTGTTAAAGATCTCTACGTAAGCGAGTGAGTCGTTCAATCTCGAAGGGAATAGAGCGAGTTGGTCATTTTCCTCGTTTTTACGGAAGAAATACTTGGTAAATGATAACAGAAAACAGAACCATACAAGTGCTACCGGTGTTCAAAGCCTATACTTTGAAGCCGACGCATCCTGTGGTGTGATCTGTGTGCGACAGCTTTCGGTAGAAACGGCATCGAAAAGAAAGGAATAGATCAGCAACGCTGATGAGCAACTGATGACGCCGAATCAATGACAGGCAAAGATAGAATCAATTTAGTTCCTATTTAACAATTCCTGGTAGAACTACTCAACGCGTTTCGCTAGTTTAATTATGTCAGGCTGGATTACGTCTAAACAACCGGTATGAATCGTACCATTAGTCTATATATAGTACATATAACTTTATTAGCTGCATCAGATACGTCAGAACGTTCCCGTATTAATTACAGTCAGCGTATAATTTCGTTGATCAGACGTCTGGTGGTATACACACATAACTGACGGTATAACAAAAAAAAAATTATAGGACAAAAATGTGTTAATGAGTCCGTGAAAGCTGAATCCGGACGAACGGTAAAGTACAATAGTATAACTTATGGTTATACCACTTAACATACACGTTAACGATTGTTGTATAATTTGCAGAAGTAGTAACTATTGAAGCGTTTGTGTTTATGACTGGTTTTCGGTAAGCGAGAAAAGACTCTTTTTTTTTTTGACGACTAACAACGTTTTGCGTCGCCAAGCTGCAAAACGTTGTTAGAGTGTGTTAATGCGAACATAGATATACTATGCAATGCCTTATTATGCAGCATATTGCGGGATTTGTTAAGGGGCTTTGGAAGCTTATTCTGCCAATCTAATTGCCAATAATTACATCGTACAAGTTCAAATAGAACAGAATATAACATAGGTAGCTTTTGTCATGTAAATAACAGAACTATTTTCATTTTTTTTTTATAAACAATAACATTTATGAAGATATTATCGTGAAACGAAACTTTATTGACGGAGGGTCTTATCGCAAGTGACTCTGGGTTAACTTCGCGGCTTATCGCAAATGTCGTGTAGCAATAGGCTGTAAATTTGTCGAAATACAACAATATGCTTTGCGATCTCTTAGTACGCTTCACGAAAGATGGATTGGATATCTTAGCTCTGTTGTTTATCTTCTATATATAATTATATATAGATAATATATACAATCTATTTAACAGCAAGTTTAAATAATAAAATATACTCTGATTCGGGACAAAAGAAGTTTAAATCATTGACTTGCTCCGACGGAACGAGGCTTAATATACAACTGTTATAAATCAATAATAAATTACCCAATGAAACCTTAATTAAACGTATTCATTGGTATCGAAAGGTAATATATCGACAAACAGGCTTAATCTCATCAGAGAGATTCGCCAGTCCCGTCCTTGCGCTATCGTTATCTTCCTAGCAGTGTGTTTAACATACCAGTTACAAAGTTTTGCAAAGTTATCTAAAAACTGTTATGAAGTTTCCGGAAATGCGTTAACAGCTTTTAAATGTCGTCTTTTGTGCGAAAGCATATACCTGTCGATTGTTGTATCCGAGTGTTGCGTTCAATTGTTTTAATCAACATGTTATACTGCTTGACTCATTTAGCATTCAGCCCCTCGTTAAGAGTCCTGGCCTTGGACCGCCTCACAGTAGAGGAGGAAGCCCGTATAACCCCTTAAAAACCAGCCAGCAGCGTAGACGGCATCGTTTGTAGCGATCGGCTTTTCCGGAAGTTTCAGTTCATTTATATCTATCGAGCATGAGTTCTAGAGACCATTCCACCCCTATAGAAATATGAGACAAATCAAGTAATTTAGAGATAACAACCAACTTCTATTTGCCTCCCATACTTCGCAGTTACCTATGGAAGAAGTTGTTGCTTTGGTTTCTTATCATTTCAAGTTTTCATTCTAAATTAGACGTTTTCGTCGACACTGCATTGAGATCCTGTCGGTTTAGCAATATATATAATCGAGACAAAGTCAGTCTTCAAACATAAATCTACACATTTTTTCAACGGGAAAAAGAAACAGCCGAATCTTAATGATCGTCTTAAAATATCTATGGCCAATTCCGCCTTTGCTGAGCACCGATCTCGATGCGACCAGTGGCGATTGTAGCGTCGTTGATTACAATGTGTTCCACAATGTGATCAATTTTTTAAGAGGGTACCAGCAAAAAAAAAAAGACTGGCTTAGGTTTTCTATTCTAGATCTTGCTCGTCTCGTTGAGTCAGTCAAACACTTGAAAAATGCACTTTTTCATTAATATTATATCGAATTTATCAAATATCGAATATACCGGTACTAGAACCATGTCTATGGGTATACAATAATAGAAACTTATAAAACATCTCGACGTTTTACCATACCGCATCCGTTATTCTGTCTCGATTAGGATGAAGCCAGAAAGTCAAAAATGACACAAGACTTCAACGAATGAGTGGATCATTATCCAACCAACCAAACAATATGACATATAGTATTGCACCCACATGGTCACCCACTTCCCAAGTGCTTTCTCAAGTGACGTCAAATCATTACGTACACGACTTATGCGGTCAGGCTTTCGTGTTACCTCTATCCTACTGCCATTAGCTATACTAGTCATAAATCCGTATCACCTGTCGTACGACTGCTAGATAGTAACGAGAGAACTTTCGCCCTTTTTTTTTTTCTTTCGTCGCAGGAAATAAACAATCTTATTTAAAGTATGAAGAATAAAAACGTAACATAAAACAGACAAGACGTCATTATTTGTCACGTTCATATACGACTCCGCAGTGACATACGCGCGTAAACGCATTGAAACAAGATGGCTAGGTCTACTTCTTTATCTACTCAGCGAAGCATGCAGATATTTACTAAACGGTAATTGTTTGCCCCCCGTCGTTGCATGTTTAAAACATCGGCCATCTCAAGTTCATCCATTTTTTCGCCGAGGAGCGAATACTATGGTTGCAAGCAAATGCCTGGAGGCAATATTTCCATATTCATTTTCTTGGTAAATATTTATCCGCCTGACGCTCGGGACGTATGCGCGAAAAAATAGATTTAATGAGAAGATTATGCAAGGACACAAACGTATGGGCACGAGTACGCAACGAGGGCGGATAAAGTATGAAGGCTCTATCGACATAACGAGACACAAGGACATTCGTCCAGTCGATTAGCAGCCGATATTTCAGCTTTTTGCGTCGAGCAGGTCCTGTAAATTCTACGGAGACAATAGAAAGGTATCCATATTCGTCGCCCAACTATGCAACAGCAGCTAGCTGGAGTCGATTTGGTGTTACGGCTTTTATTATTATTTAGCCTGGTAATAGTGCCACCGCTGTCGTCGCTGCTATTCCTTGAATAGTAGTCCCTTCAATCTGAACTACTGCGTCGGTTCATTGGAAGATATTCTCGAATGTCCTTAAAGTCTGCTGCCGTTAACGACGACCCTCGAGCGCCACTATAGGCACGAAAAACGCTTGAAAATTTTACGCCGTATTAAACGGAAGTTAGCGATATCGAGTCATGGACGTGTCAACCCGATCATTTGCTGATAAAACACGGCTCAAGAGTCGACCATTTTTTCTGTATGTATTGCATTTCCAGTAGGGTTAGTTATATGAGAAACCGAAGCTTATATAGGCTTCAAATGTTCTACATACACATTTCGATAAGATAAATAAGCTTATCTTTGCGTACAGAGATTACATAGGCGATTGACTCAGCTGTGAACTATCGAAATGCAAGTAAATGTAAAAAGTTGTCCATTCCGCAAAGGCATCAGTTGCCTGAATGTTTGTCTCATTCGATGCTACCTTTCTGCAGTCGGTGGCGTAATGACTCTGGCGCCGAGATGGAGCTGCGAACGAGGACTGGGACGGTATGGGCTGAACTAACGAAGGCCCATAGAGAATACTACGTTTGCCCAATTCGCGCATGACTAGAAACGATGTTACTTTATAGATGGACAGTGTACAAACACAATTCAAATATCTGTTAATTGTTCGAAGATCGCGTTTGGTTTCAGCAGTCGTGATATGCCCAGTTGGACCAAGGAATCTAATAAGCTTTCCAGGCCCCGCTGACACTGATACATAACGCGAAATAATCGTCGGAGGTAATTTTTTTAACGGACCAGGCCAGTGCGCGAGGCCAATTTGTTCTAGAGCTACTACAATTCTATTAGTATGTATTTGTACGGGTAGAAAATAGATTAAAATGATATTTCTCAGAGATGATGAATTCCAATAGATAGAAAAGGAAAATCTATCTCGGTGAATTGAAATTTACATCGTTTGCTGGACGAACGAACGTTTCTTCCTTATGGATGCTGTGACCCATGGCTCTGTTCAGGATTATGTTATCGGTCCGGTAATTATTTTTTTTCAAAAAAACATAGCAATTTTCATTGACTAATTTAGACTTGTATGGCTGACGCAAGCTAAACTGGTATCTTCGACTAGGACATATCTTAAAAAGAAATCAACTTTCCCTTACTTTACTCTAATTGCGCTCAAAGGTCCTACACGCTGCCCACCACAATCTCTCCTTACATCCGCTTATTACTAGTTTGAAACGGTAACTGATCATAGGGAGTGCGCGCATGATAGCTAAAAAAAAAAAAAAACAACAGAGGGCGCAATGTCACTTCAACTGTAAAAGTTGTCATTGAATTTGTGTCATCCGTATAATGTCAAGAGCACGTACACGAAATAGGCGAAATGCGCACGTGTTTCCTATGACATTATATGGACGCCGAAATCAATTCAGACAAGCGTATTGTCTTCAGATGATCTAGTACTGACCGTATAAGACCCTCACATACGAAGCGATACGATCTGTGTTCTCTATGCCAAGCACAATTTGACAATCGTCCAATCGTGAATCAGTCTTCCGAGCCTCTTAGCGCTTCTGTTGAATCATTCATCAAATACATTCACACCCACATCAGAAAACACACGCCTTGCTCTATATGGTCGATAGTCTGCTTCATTTCTGACTAGACACTCTTAGTCCGCTCCCGTTTCATTATAAGCGCAGCAAATAGCTTCAGACATCGGCCACAAGCGAAGATCCACACAGCAAATAATTTTTCTTCGATCAAGGCGACCTTTCACTGCGTAAGCGCCACTGACGCACTCAACGTTTGGGTGGACGCTGAAGATAGGCAGAAAACAATGAAGAGTTGGCACAAGCCGTAACGATGTGGTACCGAAAAAGCCACCTGTTTCGACGCTGCGGCTTGACGGGCTTTGCCAACAGGGTGTCTGGTGAATCTGTGACTATTAACAGCCTACCCGTTTAGACTGCTCGCGCCCACCGAGGAACTTAAGGAGGACGGCCGACTATTTCGACTAAAGCTGTGCCGTGACTTGCAATGACAACGATGATGGAGGCGGTATGGATAGTCTTTGACACTTGAAATATTGTGCATACAGCGAGTAAGTTGAGTAATTCCGCAAACGGACGGATATCGCAGACGGCGTATTGTAGCATATAAACTTTAGCAAGTTAGCCAAGACCAGTCAAATAATAAAAGATGCATTAGATATTAGAAATAGATTTTGTAGCAGAATTATAGATAGTGTTATGAGATACGCTGAACGATGAATAATTGTCGTTAAAATGGGGTAATGATTTGCTCACGGTATCGATGTATCGCTTATACGCCTACCGAGGATAGGACCACGTTTGCCGTTCGAGCATGTACTTTTCTGTTTACTCTTAAATTAGCACAACTACAGGAGCATGCCGATATCTTTTTGCTTGCAAATAGTGCAATGTCGTGAGAGAAAACTGCCGATGCAATAGTAGTTTTAATAGTAAGGCTCTGTTTTCGTTAGATACGATGTGTGCCCAACAAATCTCGTAAGTCGTTGCAGTAAGGTCATAACCTAAGTAAAAATATACAGGCAAAATCGGCTTGACCGGCTGACTCAGCTGTCGTAGTGCAACAGAAAGACTATTCACAAAATGTTTTTGTGCTTGGGCGAGCCGACAGACCTGGCAGAAATCTATAGAGCGTTTGAACCACAATACACGTTCAACATCAGTCGCGTTACGTCAAACATCAAACAACCCGTATACTGGTTACGGTATATAGCCGGTAAATGCTTAACACTTCTGGCTGGATAAACTAAATGGATGGCTGGTTCAGTTAAATATGATGAGGCAACAAAATTAAACTTTGTTTTTGTATTTACCTGATAAGTTTTTGCTAAACATGTGCACTGGAAATGTGTTTCTATTTATTTCGAAAAAGTACACCAAATTGGCACAGCGCTCACTAGAAGAATGAAGATGGTATCACTCCAAATCCATGTATATACATGTACTGTTACCCGCCCGCGGCGGTTAACGGTGGATCTATCTCTTTGAAGGCTTTAGTTATGGAAAAGTATCTATTTCCTGTATTCCTTTGTAGTTTATCAATGAAAAACAGCGGCAAAAAATGTAAACGCATCAGAGTTTACATGTAAATAGAAATAATGTAATGCTTACTTAGGATGGTGAGTGAGGTAGGGCTCAGCGATGAGCGGTGACATAAACGCTCCGATACCATAGCTCAGTTGGAGAAGCTGAACAATCGGGGCAACGTTCGAAGACCACAGGCCCACTAGCCATACATATGCTCCTGGAAAAATTGTCGACGTATATCTGTGAGTTGCGCGAAATTTTCTGCGCCCGAAAATCTATCCCCCAGGGTTTTTTTTCAGCTAGTATTCGAGTCGTTACGCGCGGCGGCCATAAATAGGGTGAGATCAGTGGGTGCTGAAGGGAATGTCATCTTTTTTTTATAACTAGGGTTCATAGAGTATATATTAAACTATGTGCCATTGATCAGAAATGGTGGCTAATTGGAACAATTGCTGTAGATTTAACATCTGAATCCGCCTATATTGATGTCAACATATATTCATGGTAAATATTTGTGTATGAGATTTTCTATTGTTGGATGGTCATGCTCATAGTCGCAGCTCTATGAGACTACCAGCCTATACATTATTTCCTCTAAAAAATAACCGAATATACAAAACTCTATGTATTTTATACTAGATTACGTCTCCTTCAAAAAATGGTAGCATCCTTCCAAGGATCAATTAAGCATTTAACGTCAGCACCTGATAGAAGAGCCGCATTCTTCATAGTCCCTTCGTTCACGTTCGTGCTTATTCTTGTTGATGTAAAACCTCTTCACTTATTTTACTTTTTTTTTTTTTAACATTTTTCGTTTTGTTGTTATGACAACAAACATCTGGAACTTACCAAATTTCTACCGTCGATACAATGCAGACTCTCCTATTTATTGATTGGCTAATAATCATATGGAGCCAATGATAATATAATAATAACTACACGTTACTTCCGTAAACACTGTTTCGTTTCGTCTGCTATATATAACTTTGTACAACTGTACAACAAAGTACGCGCACTCCCTGAGCACGAAGTGGTAGCTGCTCATGGTTAGCAAAAGACAAAAAAAAAATCATCTAAACTATATTACTAGAGTAATAAAGTTTTGCCAAGTTAGTCTTTTTATTTTAGGCAGCTCCCTTAAACTGCTTATAGATTAACGAGCTATCCGTTGTTCTATGTTATTTCGTCGGATCTGTATCTCGTCTTGGCTTACGGATGTCCAGCTACTCGGATAAAACGCTGCGACATGCATCATGCTGGATATTGATAAACATAGGACGATCTTCACATCTAAACAGGCCTGCTGATTTAAATGTATTTTAAGGTATTGAGAGAAACTTAAAGCTGAACGATTTTTACCGGCGAACTTTTTCCTTTTTGATCAAGTTTAATTGGTAACGTCTTTTTCCTTTATCACATATATTCGATCTCAGTAGTTAGAATGGTAGATTTTTAAGTTGTTTTTAGTTCCATCGCCTTTCTGTGTCTATCTATTAACAGACAGTATCTCAGTAACATGAGGAAATTGTGACTGAGTATACTTATTTATGCTAGCTAGACCTATCCTGTTACTCTTTTTGGCCTAAGTTGCAGCGATATACTTGTCTCGCTTGAGTCCGAATTGTGAATTTTGACGTCGCGATTTTCACGGACTGCTGCGTCAGAACTGGACGATGTATAGGACGACGAGCGATTTCAAGACACCGTAGTTGTTCTAGCCTTCGGGTTGCGCGTTTGGTAATATCCGGAACTATACGCTAGCCAACTTCTTGACCTCTCCTTGATACGAAGACAAAAAGCAGTACTCTCAGTAGCTAACAGTTAAAAAAAACAATAGTAATGTTTACGTATGGGCATTTCATCACCCGACCCAGACTTGAGGGCAATTTATTTGGTTCGTTTAGAACGTTTACGTTTGAGTAGACCGAATGAGCAGTTCATAAAATAAAACCGACCAACGGCATATAAATGAATTTGCCCCGGTCTTATGTAACGTGCAAAGTAACTGTAAGCTAGATTTAAAAATTTTACATAACAAAGCTCGCATGATACACCTTTAGATACCTATCATGGCATTGGTCGTTTCTTAATAGAAAGAAATGCCTATTTTGTTCACTACAATCTTTAGTATGTATAATACACGTACAACTAACATCAAACTAGCTTGTAACACAGATTTTTTTTTCTAACGCTTGTACATAGCCATATATCAGGAAAATGCCATTTATCAACAGTGACAAATGAACGTCGGACTAGCTCCGCAACGGATACCAACGCCATTGAAAATCAACAAATCCTAATAGAGACCACGGATCCAAAGTTCGATTAGAGCAATATTCTGCTCGTTACTATAACTTACGTTAACTTTCGACCGAGTAGCACTTTTTCTAATATGCTACGTTTACATACATCCATTGTCTATACGTCCAAACGATGGCTACCCAGAAGAAACCAAATTGGTTACTTCAAGCTGGTCTAGTCGGTGAAGGAGCTGAACGAGACGTAAAATCGGGTCCGCGAATTTTTTTAACTTAAATAGGTAAATTAGAGCCCGATTGCTTGAAGTGGAAAGTATTCACCTTACGCACTTCGGTACACGATCGTGCATAAACGATATCGATACGTTGACTACTTTCGTCTTGTTTTTTTGACAAATTCGGTCGAAATCTCATATTTTCATAGAGCAGCCGAGCTAAACAAATCTCATCATTCAAAAAAAGTAAATCATATACATACCGAGTCCAGATAATTGTATGTTCAGTCCTATGAAAAGAAGTCATAGCTGGGTCGGTGCGAAAAATCTATCACTAGCATGAACGATTACAGCTTTTATCTAACTGTACTGGAAATGTGTGGTGTGGCTTTTTACCACCAGCAAAATATCAGTAACAGTCTCGGCTGGCACATTTCACATAACCTTTGATTCCACCACAATTTTCATTAGAACAGAATAGCTATGGCAGGACCAAAAGAAAAACTAAGTATAAAAGTGTCAACGTACCAATTTCGACGATTCCGACCCCGCACCCCGAGCAGAAGGTGAGGATTGCCGTGGCAACGGGGGTGCCACCCAACGGAATGAGAATGTTCGACACTCCGATGAGCAGCATAAACGAGATGATCACCTTTTGCGCACTGAAGTATCTGAACATCATCAACGCTATTCTCAAAAAGATACAAACAGGCAAACATGTCGTGCGTATTTAGCGACGACCAACAACGATGGGTAAGCGTCTGTGCATTGTCTAAATAAATACTCACCAAGCACAGATCCGAAAAAAGCGCCGAAGTCGCCCCCAAAAGAAATTAAGGTCATCTCACGAACAGATACCTGAAGTAAGTCGGCGAGATCCAGAAGACTCGGGCCCACAATAACTAGCACCAGACCCTAGACGAACGCGAAAGATAATAGTATAACATCTATGAGTACATGTTTATTCGTGTTTGCATTAGTTTAAAAAAGCCTTTACCCCAGTAACCACGGTTTCTATAATCAGGAAAGCTCAAATCTATATGACTGGGGGGCGAAGATCTTGGCTAGGCCAGACATGCCATGCGGGTGCATCCCCTATAATAAAATTCGGATCCCTTTAACTAAACTGTAGTTTCGCAGGCGATATTACTCTACCTAAAATGGAGTCCCTGTGTGTTTTTAAAATTACTTGAACAATTTATTCAGCAGTAATCATCGACCACGAACCGCCTCGTAAGGTGTATTGCTCGGGATAGACGCGAATTAAAAAAAACCTGATAGAGTTCATCAGAAAGCAGATGAATGGCCAAAAATAAGATTGAGATTTCACTCAATTTTTTGGCATATGTGAAGCAAGATGCGTCGTTAATTTTTTAAAAATATAATTTTTGATCATTTTGTAGCACTTCGTTGAGTCGTTCACATTTGAAGGCGGTAAAATGGACATGAGAAAACGTTTCAAGAAACATTCATAGCACCAATAGATGGTCACACATGATATATAGGATAGACATCTTTTATGCTGAATCTGTTTGTTTATGTAGGTTAGTATTCCTATGGGAAACTTTTAGAAAAAAGGAAACATTATACAGACAAATACATTGTGAGATAATAAAGTGGTTGTTACTTCCTCAAGGACTCGTCGTAGTAGTAATAACGTAACAGGTAAACATTTGATAACTGGTATACCCTGGAAGGATAATCAGTCACGGCGAGATGTTGGAAGTACCGCAAAATACAGCTCTTTACTTATGGTTACTGTTTCTATTCGCTAACGAGTTGCTAACGAAAAAGTGAGCACATCTCCTGGTGTATTGAAGATTTTTTCTGGGGTAATGGTTTAACTCCACCATCAGTTAATGCCCCAACATAATTAAATGCCACCCATTTTTACGTTTAACTTAAGTCGCACGATTATAGAAGCGTCAAGCATTTATCTATCTGGTACAATATAACTCGTCTCGACCATCCGGTCGGGTATAGATCCACAAACAGTGACGCGTGTCCCAACATCTGTCAAGACAGGCCATTGGAACATGAAGGATTATCAGGATTTTATGGTATTTCGGGTTTCGCCCAGTTCTCGCCATCCAGCGAATCATTTCGGTCTGTTGTAGTATTTTCCGCAAGCACTTGAGCTCCGATGAATAGAAATTTATTCGACGATTTGTAGAGCGCCCGCTGCCGAAGGTGAAGAACGCCGAGACATTTATTATCACAGCAGTGGTTCGAATATCGTGAAAGCACTATACGATATGGAACTACATATAAAATGGGACGATATGAATAGTTGCATCAATGTTCTCGTTTTGGGACGTTCAATGACGCCAATTTCGAAGAAGATCCTGTTCGAGAAAACCTACAAGATTGGGTCTGAAATGCACGGCTTTGTGTTAAGTGCCTCTACAGGGACAACCTAATTTATCTAATTGCTCCTATCCTTGGTAGGCCCTAGGACACTAGGTCAGTGTGCATATTAGATTTTGATTTTGGCCCTATCTTCATTACCGAACTCATCTTGGATTATGGGCCGACTTGTCGCCATCTTACGCTGGCGACCAGATGAAAGGATAGATCGTATGTTTGCACTGGTCTTATCATGGCTATAGACAAAGGTCGGTGTTTGTGGTCCATTCCCGTATAGACGCAGTGTCCTATACTCAGTCGATTAATAGTTAGGCACTTGCACTATGTAGTTAGCCCTCTAAGCAATTCGTTTTGACCACTATAGTTTATGTAGGTCACATATATAAAATGTATACGTTATTTGACGGGTCAGAACTTTCTGGTTAATCTTTTTTCTTAGGATGAAATTAATTAGAAATTAAGAACTCTTGAAAAAACCCTATTGGAAGTATAAAAGTGTAGCTGAAGCACAAAGACAATATTGCGGGAAGTTTCTGGCAGACCCACCAAATCGATTCATAATAGATTGGACGAAAGAAAAGTTTGAAACGAATAGAACGGAAAATTGACAACGCAAAGGACCTTCACCAGCCAAGAAAAACCCACTAGTCAGGGAATTACAGCAAGAAACCCCAAAAATCAATCAAGGCGTAAGCAGAAAAAAGGACGTTGAAAATGTAAAAAAAAAATATATTTTAACAATGATGTATGTGAAGTACGCGTAAGTGAGGATGATCCAGATCGAAAAGTATAGTTCCGCAAATGGTCGTTGGAAGTATAATTTTTTAAAAGTACAATTTGCAAATATAAAACTATATTAGGGTTAAATTGATCGACATAACTGCACCTACTGGGAAACCATAAATCTACTGCATAGTAAATTACCGAAAGCTAGTGCGGTGCACACTAGTGAAGTAATTCTTCCATAATTTAATTTTTATAATTTATTTATAATAACATAATTTAGTAATTTAAAAATGTCGTGGGTGAGTTTATATTTTCGCCGTTAATGTTAAACTTTCAGGTCAAGCTTCCCTATTCCTACCTAAAAGTAGCTACTATTAAATAATTCTCGATAACTAGGGAAGTTGCAAAGGCTCACAGCATCGACAATAACTATATCGATTGGTATATATCGACTGTATAAGGCGTAATATGTTACGTACGAGCGTCATTCCTGCCATGAGAAGGTGCATGGTCTGGAAGTACTTAATGGCTCTCTCTCCCTGACGTCTAGTCAGCAGAAGAAAGTTCGTCATTTTCCCTCGATAGACTTGATCGACGAAGCAGGTGGACAGTGATCATGCGACGTCAAAGGCTGCAATGGAGAAGACTGTGACGATGCTGAAAACAAAAGATCTTTCCTTAGGGAAACGAGCAAATGGACTAGAGTTTGGTTCAGTTGTGTAGAGCTAGCATGTAAATAGATACATGCGAGCTTATAAATTCAGGATTTCCAGAAAATGATCAAATGTAAACAATTGTTGTACCTTTGAAGAACGAGCTGAATGAAATAGGCGACCTAAATGCATAAGTTCTCATTCACTAGTTTCTTTCGTTCAATGCAAAATAATGGCTGCTATTAATTTTCGGTAACTTTCCGGTCGTACTATTTTTGTAAATTATACGTTCAGACATTGAAGTCGATGCACGGATTAGAAATAATAATGTGAGTAGATTTATGTTTATTAGGTTATTCATACCTCTTATATTTCTCAGTTGCCTAATAACTCCTACAACTGAAGTTCTTTGCAAGGTAGAAGCTAACTTGTATGACAATATCGATATTCAATATATAGCTAATCGCAATAGCTTCTTCCGAAAACTTGCACTGAAGGTATAATGCTATTGCTATAAATGAGCATTGCTCCAAACGGCTGAGGGTTCATTTCAGAGGAGACGAACCGTATGTCCATGCCAGGCTTGGGCCTAAGTCACCTCAACGTGTGTCCCTGAGTGCTGTAGGCGAACACGTCACCACTGAACCATCATGCAATACCCGTTCTGGCCACATTAACGAATAGCAACGCCTTCACTGAACCTCAGCCTATCACGTGTGCACATGCGTATCTCACGGCAGTCAGCACTTCAGTTTCCGATAGGACGAGAGCGCCTTCCTTGATTTCTTGTTATTGTCCTTTATTTTTGCAATCAGTGCCCATATTGCACGTATATATACGTCTAGACGTAGGCGTTTACACGACAATGAAGTGCTGGGTTCTGTCTCTCTTTTAAAGAACACAGTGAACTTCCGCTTCATCCACTTCGGTTAGTCATCGTTTAACAAAAGTGATCCGAACATATAGCACCCTTGGCGGCAAACGCTTCCCGTTATTTATCGCTATTCGCAACCTCAGTTAAGAGAGAATTTATGCAGATGCAAGTAAGTACTGTACCGTTATATCGATAGGTAAACGCACAGCTACTCTCGCAACGTTCCAGATACGGTTAGCCGATAGCCCCCATGCTCCTCTTTGGCTGTTCATCGTTGAAGAACACAGGTAAGCGTTTTGCGACCGTCAACATTATCTTCACTAGCTACAGCTGACGTGTACAGATATGGTGGTCGGCTGACGTTAGTCGTCTTCCGGGCACCTTGACGATTATTAATCAACTGGGATAGAACTACTCACTGTTCATACCCGCAAATGCTCACACCTTCGTTTTTGTGTCCTACTGTGATTATTAGATTTATATGCGTATTCATTTGCACGCTCTTCGTAGCGGAGACAGCTCATTGATAAATGATAGTGCTCTGTTAGCAGGGAACGGTGGTAGTAATGGACGCAAGCCGGCACTTATCCTCACAATGAGGAATAAGTTTCAGCATCGTTCACACGGATCGCTTGTGATAATATGAAGATTGTATATTTTGTGGCTTCCGTTTACCACCAATCGAGTCTGCAGAAAAAATAGAAAATCTACCTATTGATGAAAATTGCGTGATTTTTTGAAAAAATATTACACTGTTAGACACTTCATTGCATTAGAGAAAGACGCACGGCTGCCAGGTATATTAAATGCCGTTGATGTTTATCTGTTGTTGGACAACGTTTTTACGTCTTTAGACTGTAGTAACAAGGAGACAGGTACCAGAAGAGACGACTGAATCAGGCGGCTTATAGAATTAGATCGAAATTTATTCTACTTACTATACTAGCAGGCTGTGCCAACATAATTCCTAGTAAAATCCAATTACGTACAGATATAATGATAGCCTAAGAGAAATCACTGCTTTGTCCTCGGTTTATTTTTTCTGTTCATTACGACCCCTTTTATATGTAATGTATTGTTCAAGAGATGTTTAATTTATTCTCGAGATAACAAATGACTCTAGACTACCGTATAATTTGTAAATAATTTACTTACCGATTCTTTTCCTATGGATACATTTGTTTTGACTTTTTTCAGTTAGTTTATATTCAATAGATTTATTATAATCTGTCTTCTAATTATCTAACGTTATCTAATTCTCAACGATTTATCTATATCTGTTCAGGTAAAAATTGCGATTTTTTATGAATTTACTCTACTGGAATATTGTATCTATTGTACATCTTTAGCTTTAGAAAACTAACGCCTTTAGCGATTGCAGTAACATGAAATGCTCGTCGGCCATGACGTAGAGGTTCATGTTAGATATATACATGACCGTTTCATGGTACGTAGATCAGCAACAAGATGTCTAGCCGACTAACTTTGTAACACTTTTCGAAATAGCGAATTACCGATCAAATCTACGGTGACTGAATCGCCAATAAAAGTAAGTGAACAAATATACAAAGCATTTTCAAGGGATTTGGCTAACTTATAGGGAGTTCAAACTACAAGTTACAAAACGATTCATCCTATTCGGATGATTCCGGATGAGATTCGGAAATTCGATAATTATCCGTTGAAATCCTTTTTACACCTGCGGAACGGATGCAGCTTCATTGAAGCTTTAAAACTGACTATTACTCCGCATTAGCTTCAAGAATTCATATCCGAGTAATAGACGCTTAGCGTTAAAAAAATGTTCATCGACACAAGTTTTGTCTAGGAAAAAAGTCCCGTTGAAGTGCCTTAGTATGGCAGCGTTATTTCAGTTCAACGTAGTAGCGAGTCCGTAAATGGCGACATTTTCCTTAAGACAGCGCCACGAAAAATCTGCATTAACCATGTAAAAAAAGTAATTTAAGGCAGTCTTCTTTAGGATAGCTTCGATATCATTTGTGAATCGAAAGGTGTACGGCAGAATTACTGGTCTTCGTTTGACCAAATCGATTCTGTGATTGCTTCCTTCCAATTTCTTCTACTATATTTACCCTAGGAAATTCAATTTTCCACTTGGGTAAAAATGTTCGCTGTTTGTCACCACAGGGTATCAGATATATTTTTTTAGCTGATCCTGGGTTGTTTGGAATACCTCACAACTTAACACCCAAGTTTCTGCTACTATTTACTGAAACTTTAAAGTGGGCGCGCTTAACTTCGCAACCACTATTTGAACTTCTGAACGCAACCTCATATATGTCATTAGGAACACATTTTATACTGAAGTTTTTCATGTTTAGTTATGATCGCGTTCAGTTTATCTAAATCTCCTTTCCTATACGATGGATTATGAGCATTTTAGACGCAAACAGGTTATTGATCCGGGCATCGCTGCGGTCCGCGTAGTCCGTGAGACTCTCCATTCTGAAGCATCAGCCGGCCTTTTTTTCCTAGGAGAGAATAGGATGGGCCTCGTTGCTTTGAGAGACTGCCTATCAGTTAAAACGGTGACATTATCGTTCTCAAACTGTGAAGTTAACTGAATTACGAATGCGTTTACCTATGCGTCAGTGCAGGCGATGTTCTCTGATCCGGGGTATAGTCAGCCATGATTGTGGCATCGACGCCAATCTCATCAACGCAGAAACGCGCGCACTTTTCAGAGACGCCTCTCTAAAGAAGCATTTACATGCGTTGCACGCGAGAGACTGCACAAAATCTAAACCGAGACGTTTATCTCTCGGCAGAATGTAAAGTATGCCTCAGTTGTGATTAGTAGTTTATTATAAAGTTCAGAGATTTTATTGCAACTATCAAATTCCGACCAGGTACTCATTTAGAAGAGTTTTCTGCATATGGGTAGACTCTACCCTTAAAAATCCTTAGTTTTTTCACAGTGGACGGTGTACGCGCATGTCCCCTATTAATGGCCTGATTATCGAGCTATATGTCTCTATCTTGATTTAGTGCTGTTACATTTAATAGTTCCCCTATAGGCCTTGTGATAGATAAAAGGTTAGCATTTATCTGATTATTTTCGAATATTTGAAATCTCCTTACTTTTCGTCTGATGTGCGCATCGAAGAAACGGTTCCAAGGTAGTTTTAGCTTTTCTCAGCCCACTAGTTATCTACGAGGTTACCGATTAAGCAGCCAACTTCTCGGTATGGGCTTGTTCTGAGATTCGCGAAATCGGATCGAGTCACAAAACTTCACAGATTTATGTAATAACTTATATTGGCAGAAACGGAACAATCAACGAGCTGAAGGGATGCGGCACCGCCTATTGGACATAGATCTTCTAATCATCTTCATTTCAAGTAATCAACACCAGGTGGTTCAGGAACAAATCGTTCATGTTCTTCATTCGGTCTTTACAGCAGCTGAGTACGGTCGCTTGCGTTGCAATTGCTTGCTTGTTTTACGTTTTACTTAAACAAATATATCCGTACGTAGCCTGGAAGAACTTGGCGATCGACGCTCCACGCTACTCGACTTTAACGACATTGAGCTTCACATCTCGCGTTGTGTCTGTTGCAAATCTGTTTTAATCCTCTAACGTTACTACTTTTACTTTGGTTATTCGAATGATGATAGCCTTTTCTCTTCTATACCGACAACGGTAAACCGTGATGGGCCACAAAACTATTCACTCACCAGAAAACATTTTACAATCATCAACGACGTTCGTCAGCGTGTAACCGCAACACCCCAATATGGCTTGGGCCGCACAGCTGGGAAGAAAAGACATAGAAATTATTTGTTACGATCAAAACCCTGCACACCCCTGGACGTTTTGGGGGTCAAACATTTTTCCTTGCCTTAAAACTAGGCCCAAACCCACCTCCGTAGCGCTGTAACACAGATTCGAACAAGCATCAGAACTGTTAAAATTTAGTTGTCACTGCTTTAGTCGTCCGCCGGCTCGCGGCTGGTCCGACACGCCGCAAAGGGCACGTCCGAAGCGACGTCTCGCGGCCTTGCTGCTGCGCCAATGCTGCACAGGTGGCAGAAATACAAGCGTCGCGTACAAGACCACCAATGTTATGTCGGATAATACACGAACGCTCTTTTCGACGTGCGTCGAGCGCTCCGCCCTAATGCGGTCGCTTGACGCTCGCCTAATGATTGTCGGGACAGCTGGACGCAGAGAGGTGGTGGGCATGTAAACGTGAACCGAGTCGCGATGATACTGCCGTTCGAGGTGGACATTCACTTGGCATGTACGATTGTTGGTAATGCTTATAAATCAGCTGCTGTATGTGGGTGCACGGTGGCAATAATTGACAGAGGTGTGAGCAAGGGGGTCTAGATAGATTTTGTCGGTTTTTCAGATCGACGGTGGTTTTGTGTGTGTGAGGAATCCATCGTTCAGGTGCTACACATATGTTTTAATAAGCTTGTGACGCTGGTGAGATGGGTGTCGGGCCAATTTCGTTCCATTCAAGATTCGTATAAAGTTGATTTATTATATCTATCGTTGTCCTTGTTATAAATATAGTTATTCACCAATTTTGAAATAACAGAAAATGTTATGTTATTACAATAAGGACAACGCTTCACGTCCTATAAACTTTGCTAGTCATCTAAACCCACATTTAAACTAAAGTATATTTATATAGAGTAGAAAAATTTAAATGTAGGCGAAATTATTTTTTCTAAAGTTATAGACTTTTGTAAATAAAAAAAAAAAAAAAAAAAGTTAATCACACTTGTATTAAGCATAATACCGCAACGAGCATTTATGCCCATTGAAATAAAATTCCTCTTATTACGTTTAGTAAAACCCACAAAAATTCGTCCCAACGACTTTTATACCTGCATTATAATTATCAGCGAGACATTGATTTTTCGCATATTCCACAGATAGTTAAGTTTACATTCAAAATACGTGTACTTTTTTTTGTCTATTATTTATGCATTAATAGGTCTATGTTTTAATGTGAGTGCGAGCCAGCGAAAACTTTCTACTTTTGAGTTGAACACGTTCAACTTAGATCGTCACAACGAATGTAATGCGTCACGGTGGGCCACGCTGTACCAAAAGATCAACAGAAACGAAAGATCTATAGCGTACGAATATCGTAGATCACAAACATGTACATATATATATATATATATCGCAGCTCAGCGTCTGAATGGCGAGCTGGCTATGGCACTGGTAGCTCCACCGGTTGCTTCTTCTGCCACTCGCGTTGTCCGATGACGGTGAAAGTAAAAGGATACTTTTTCAACAGAAACTGAAAAAGGTGAACAAAGAACCGACGAAGCGAAACGTAAAAGCGACAAAAACGTGTTTACTGCGAATCCGTCGTTGACGTGGTCGGTACTGCCATAGCCGTCGGAACAATCTAGAAAGGATGGGCATCAAACACCATGAGATAATTTCCATCCCTCTTAAACGATGCAGCCGCACGTGATGTAAGCATGAATTGGGAGGGCAAACAGTCCGCTGTAGTTATCGCTATAGGCGTGAGTTGCTAAGGGGCAACGGTGAGCTCTTAATGCCGGAGCAAATATGTCGCGAATCTATAGGAGTAGTCGGCACAATAAAATTATCACCGAATTCGCCACTCTGATAACTCCGCGAAAGAGAAGCGGATATGGTATAGAAGAACGGTGCGATTCGGAACGCTGCAGTGGCCAGATGTCTACAGATGGTGCTAAAAACAGCAAACAAACAGCGTATCAGAAGGGACATAACCCAACAAATTGCCCCTTGTTATTGTCGTGAGGGAGAGATGCAATGTCTTGTTTTTTTTTTTTTTTTTTTTTTAATAACGTGTATGTATGTGTGCTCGATTAGTGCTGATCGCTGTGGTAAAGTTTAATGTTTTCAATGATTATGTCTAGGTAGGTATGAGCAGAATTTTCTGCCACTCCGTTAGTGACTGCAAGAAAGGAACCGGTTCTAAAATGTACTAGTATAAGTTCAAGATGAATACTTACTTCTATAGTATCGAAGTTTGCTTGCTCTGTTTGTGCAAAATTGATGAACGGTATATCTGTATGGGCAGTTTGCCTATCTCAAACCCTTCCCTCAAATACTATATATATATATATATATGTAGATATATAGGATTTGAGGTAAGTGAGTTTCCTGTGCTAGTTTCGAAAGTACAACAGTTTTCGCTATTGTACTTTCTGAAGCTAGCGTACTATGTTGTCAGTGCGTGCTCGTGCCTCTCTAATTTTTTAGTATTTTATTTTTCGATTGTACAACAAACCATTTCAGCTAGCCTTTGTCGGTGGACAGATGGCAATGTTGCTTGCCAACAAATTAACATTCATATCATAACGTAACACCTTCAAATACGTTTGAAGTTGTCACTTGAAGCTATGAACCTTTAGATACTTGGATATTTTTACAAGCATAGATATTTATGGATATCATTAATTTTACCTATACCTAGCTACACGTGCATTTATTACCGGAGGCAGAAAAAGGCGGGCAGTACCGCAACTACCGGTTGAATATTTTCTTCCATGTCAAGCTGTTTTCTGTTATATTCTATATTAATTAATGAAAAATATTAGAAATAATAACAAAGGATGACCATTTCACAACTGTTCAATAGACCATAAAAGAACCCTGTGAACGTCTTTATCTCACCCTTCGGACGACGGCAGTTACATACGAGCTACTGTGATAAATAATACGTAACTATTGTGAAACTGTAAGTCAAAATACCCACGTGGCAGCTCGAATACTGTAAAAAGCCCACTGTATGTA
>NW_019213005.1:391747-417985 GCF_002532875.2 Varroa jacobsoni | reverse complement strand
GCTTAATCTCTGTTTTTAAAAGACGTTAAACTAATTTCTAAATTTTTACCAGCATTTAGTTAACATATTCATTAATAATGTTCAACGTGAACAAATAGTCGCTTAGAGGCCGAAAACGTTTTTTGCTGGTTTGCTTCATATCGATTAATTCAATGTACTAATGGACAATCAATGAAAGTGAAGGAGAGTCGTTCGCCATTTCACAAATTACCGTCCCGCAAGGATTTTTTAGTGATTTTGACTAATGTTAGCTTTTTTCTTCAAGATCCCTCGACGGTGGACCTAAATCGGCCCCAAAGAGCTACTCTCCAATGTTTTCTAGTAACGGCATCTATCTGATATATTGTAGTAGATGTTTTGACTTCACAGTGTTCTTCTCATAAATTGTTGCTATTACTTGATGCCATGAAAAAGGCCGGAGGTAAAAGGTGTAGGTCAACTAGTTTTGCCCCACTACGGTACTGATAGGTTAATCGAATTCCGAATTAAGTAACGATAATGATACTATTGTACTGAAGCATCTTAATTAATTGCGCCGTTCTTACCATTTCCAAACAGATACATGCATTAGTGATTTTAACAAGAACAAAGGACAAACTTTGTTCTTTGCATAGTTAGTTTCTATGTTTGGATCGAAATTTCATACACTCATATGATAGACTTTTTCCATGCTTTCTTTTACCGTGTCCGTGAAGGTGCACTGCATGCTGAAGGACACATGAGGTGGTCTAAGTTTAACACTTAGCTTCGTGCTGGCAGAGGCCTGTCGTACTAAGTAGAAATGTGCGGCTTAAGTACCGACTGAATGCATGAAAAACCTTATCCCTGTTGCATTGTACATATTTTGGTCGTACTCGTGCAATCTTATCTCTACCACGAAGATATAACACATATGTGGAAGCATGCACCCAACACGATACTTTTTGCTGCCATTCCTCACTGGAAAAGTATGGCTAATATAAGCTAGACCGTTCTTCAGATTGGAAATGAATGAGCAGAAATTCGGCAGCGGAAAGAAGAACCCTAAAGAAAGGCTGGAGATCTTGATTTATAATATACAGCACACTTCGGACGGCCACAGAAGCATGGATGATGTAAAGTACAGATCTGCTCTGCCTGTACATAGGTCGGTAGATCCTAAAGGCAGAAAGATGTTTTAAACATGAATCCAACAAAGGTGCCATTGCCTTATTGAACATATTCAAATTGTCTGGGCTGAACAAAAAATCGGAGAACGAAGTCATTTTTGCATAAGATTAGCACTGGAAAAAACAAATATTTTACGACGATCTTCAGCGCGCGATAACTAAAAAATTAATTAAGTCGCAAAATACCTTTTACATTACACATTTTTATGAACACCTAACGGCACTGCGTAGGATCTAAAAGTAATTCTTTATTATAAGCTTCTTAAACGCGGTGAAAATGTGAATACAGGCCGGAACTCGGTACAAGTCGTTAGTTAAACTAAGTCGAATAATTGACAAAGAACACCTTGAACAGACGCTGAGTGGCGCAAAATGATTTTACTGTTCGACAGCGTTAAGCTCAACGAGACTTTGACGAGCTGAAAAATTCGAAGAAACAGCGAAGAAAGTTTCGCTTCCGCTTTCCAGCACAAAGCTTGCTTGAGAAGAAATATACCCTTCTATTTCCATGTAACATGGCAAAGGATTCAAAAAGGAAACAAACAGACTCCTCAACAGATAGAAGAAAAGCAATTAAATATTTTTGCTTGAAGAGGATTATTTTTCAAAAAGTTAGCGACATTTAAATTCACCTAAAAAACGTAACGATCTTCTAACAAATCTGATATTAATCCACCTACCTGACAGTTAAAATTACATTAATTAATATAGTAGTATTCACTGTAACTTTACACATTTTTGTGCCAAGTAATAATTTTAGTTGTTTTTATAGCACCACAGCTGAAGGCTTTCTGGTGATGCTGCAGAAACCATCAGTAATAAAATCGCACTTAAAATGAATGCGTATTAAATAAACAGTTCGTCATTTTTATCTTAGTTTGTTTTGCCTGCAATCGTATCTTTCGTAATCCCCATTTTTAACTCAAGCTTCATTGTTATGGGTTTTGGCTGCTTTCCTTAGTCTTATGTCTCCTTTATTGGAAACTATCGAAATCCTTCGATATGGATTGGTATGGGTATCTCGTATTATTATGCACGGGGATGACAGTCTGCACTGAATTGATGACAACGGTAGAGAGACGTTTCTTGAACAACTTCGTGTGTCTTTAAAGCCATGTGCACGCTCTGAAAGATATGTTGAGCACCGCGCTCGTGTTCAAAAAGACCAAGACGTGTTTGCCCGCAGGTTGACGGAAATATGAAATCCAAAGAATAATTCTATACCAGCTCAAGTGAGATTAACGGCACTCAATTGCACAAGAAATCGACAAATCGTCAAAGGTGTGTATAGGGCAATAGAGTAAAATTAATCAACTTTGTTTGCTTTCCTTTGAATAGATAGTGGGTTTTACATAACGAAATTAGCGACCCTCTATAGCAGCAGAGTTAAGTCTGAAGTCAAACTGAGCAAAACTTGAGACTTGAACACCTTTTTAGGTGTGATTTACAAGAAATGCTTTATTTCACAAATACTTCGACCCTTTTAATTTATTTAATATGTACAGCAACCTGAGCGTGCAATGGGGTTATTATCAGTCTAATGAAAACAGTAAAATAAATGGGAATATATCGTGCGGTTTTCTGCTATAGGCCCTGTTACAATGGAGTATCGACAGTGATATTAGTTTCCTACATTGGCTCTTGTGCTGCCATTGAATCCTATTGAGACAGTCGCTGCCTGTTAAGATGACAATATTTATTCGCAGGCAATTTTCCATGAACTTGTGCCAGGCAAGACCAGAGAATCAAAACAGATATGATTCAAGGGTACTGGAACGGCTAGAGAAAATCGAATCGTTGTTGGAAAATCTACTTACTGGTACATTTGCATCTAACGCTTTGGGCCGTCGATGACCGAGGTATTTGTGCCTGACCTTATTTACCGACCCAGTTATAACCAGTCATTTTAAACAGAACTATGTTTTTACTTCAGAAGTTATGTAGAGCAGCGGGGAAATTTTTACACGAGTTCACTGTTCCGCAGGTGTAGAATTCAATATTCAAGAATATCGTCATAAGATATTCGATATTTGGCCTGACTCAGATTGAGCTCTGTCGTACTGTAACAAGGCTGACACGGCAGATAGAGCCGATCTTGTTACATGGCAATATTTGGACAGATAACACAATGTTTTTTGCACCCACACTTTAAATATTGCCCACGATATGTGTTAATGAAAAATGAAATGAAAATATGAGTAGATTGACCGGTCAGCAAAAAAAAAAATTTGTAAATTAATTCATCTCAGTTTCATTGTTGCTTTTGTGTTCAATGTAATTTCTAAGATTGAACTATATTACTATTATTCTACATTAATACTATGTAATAGTTCACCCATAAAGTGAATAATACCTTAGCAAATAAATTTAAAGATTAATATTTATTCATTCAAATTGGAACAAACCTATTTTCTCTTCTATAAGAACGTAGAACTCGGTAAAACATAACGTTTGTTAGATACTATATTAATATTATTATTCGAGGCTCTCTAATACTATATAATAATATCAGAGAGCTTCGAAACCCAAACTCTCTTTATTCGACAAAAACATCCATTGTAAGTGACTTCAGAGCTACCGCTGCGTGCAGCGTTTTAATCTTGACATTTCTGTAATAGTAGCATCTTATGGGCAGGCATTATCAGCCTATCTGGGTCAACACCAATGTTTTATTTGAAATTGCCTTAGAAAAGATTGTAATAAAAAAATAGTTGACTGAAACCAGACAGCCTCCTTCTACAAGAAATGTAGAAGGATATGATTTTTTTTTTATTTATACGAATAAGCTAAAAGGAAGGTGACATGCAAAACTGACTGCCATTTTTATTAGTATCATAAAATGTTCCAATTGGTGCATTTCTTATATAGGAAGATATAAGAGAAACGGTGTTTTTTTTTTCGAATTAATTAAAACGCATTTTTTGTGCGGGATACTTATGTCTCCCTCAAAAAAACACAGCGCAAATGAATACGAATATTCACATACTATGCGAACATATCTGGCTGCCGGTTATAAGGCATAAGGCAAGCAGAAGATTGGTAAAACAGATATAGATAAATTGCAGGTGCGAAATTAGGTCTGAAGCCCATTATTGCAGAGGTTTGCAGATTTGACAGTTTCTCTTTCGATTATTCCCAGCATCAGACTTTATGTTTTTTTTGTGAATCGTCTTTCACTCGTTTTTTTTTTTATAAATCTTTAAATCCTCCTCGCACCTGCAGCGGTTAGTCAATCCGCGGCAGTTCAGGCCTTCTATGAATCTCGACCAGAAATGGTATATATAATCTAATTTATACAGACATATCCTAATATTAAACCAGTTCAACACCTTATTTTAGATTTTTAGGGTAATGGCAGTGCGCGCATCACTCCTACTTATCATATGAATGTAGGTAAACCTTCATATAAACTTGATAACTATTCTATAGTTAAACCTGGAGCTTGTGGTGCCTTTTCTTTTAGCCTGCGGTAAAGTCTCAATACGGAGTAAAAATGAGCATCATGCATTCTATGCAAGCGAATTGATTAATTCAATTTTAACCTATTATAAGTACTTATTTGACTGATTTCCAAATATAGCTTTCTTATAAGACACAGATTACAATAGTATTACATATTCTGTACCTCGTCAAACTGGTATAAAAGAAACTAATGGAGCCAGAATATTTTCCTATTCAGTCACATGATATGCAGTTAGGACCCGAATAGGTGGATTTTTTGAAAGTGATTATGAAGATCTTACAGCCAATCTTGCCTATATCCCACCGGAAATATATTTTTAGCCTTCTGGGACGTAAACAACATGTTCAGTTACTTTGCTATATTCATAATTAGTTTACTATATTTCTCTTTGAAGAACAGTACAGTGATAGACACATATTAGTGTAAAATATACTAATCGTAAAAATCTACTTCTTAAAAATTACACATGCTGTGTAGAACATGTCGATAAACGTTATTCGAAGCATCTAAAAACAGCTTCATTAGTATTACGCCGTGTAAATTATTAATACGCTCATTAATACTGTAGTACATGGTGGATAGCCTGGATGACTTAGCCTGTGGCTAAAAAAGGTTAACAGTTGCTACTTCGAGTTCCGTCGACAACAAACAGGAATAACTCCGTAATCTGTGTGAAAAAAGAGCCTCCTCATTATTGCTCTGTAGATATTTTCCTGTCGACTTACTTTTTCGCTTAATCGACATCCCGACTCCCCATTATATTTTCCTCTATAGTATCTATATGCCTTTCTTTCTGACACGAGCGAACTCGTATTCGCACGTGATGAGTTTGTTAAGTTTGATCCGCCCATTAAAGACGGGTCCATCCCGTCTTCTTTAGAACATGTCATCCAAAATCTATTCACCATATCTGTATGTTTATTTTCTCCGCAAGTTAGCATTAGGCGAGATTGAACGTCTTCGATGTTGTACAGAGCAGGAAACTTGATACAAAACAGAAAGCTTCTTAATCTCAGGCATTGGTCATTGGCATTGGTATTTTTCTTAGCTAAATACTGGCACCTGTAAAGAGCTGAGGATTACCTTCTTTTGTGATATGGTTGATTTTGTTAGGATGTTTAAAAATACTACCGATTCCGACATACTTTGTATAAGAATTTGCTTTGCCGAAAATCGACACAAAATTAACCCAACACAGGAAACGTGCTGTATAACAAAACCAGGCCAAATTTTACAGAGCTGTTTTATACAACTGCGTATCCATACGACAACATATTCGATTGGCTAGCTCTTTATTGAAGCATTTCGACATAAAAGGCGCTTTCGTTACGAGCAGCAACAGTGCGCTAACCTCTTGACCAGGAAGAATCCTCAAGCTTGCAGCTTGCTTTAATAGCTTCAGGAATGTGATTTCGATTTTTTGACCTGCACTAAAAATCAATGCTAGAACAAATAGCCTTTCGTCGGACTATTTTTATTCTTAGCAGCTATGCTTATAAATCCCCAGGATTCCTGTGGGGGACAATATTTACCGAGAATGTCCCCATGTATTAATCCCGTTCAGAATGTCTTCTTAAAACAGCTCTAAAGTTGAAATAGAGTCATAACTATGACATCACCGAAATAATGAGTAAATAATGGTAAAAAAACCTTTTGATGCATTAACTTCTTGCTCGGCAGGCTTGCTTCGACATTGTTCGGCCATATAAGAGCTTCGGCTTCCAACAGAAGCGATTTCATAAGGGCAAATTCATCGGATCTGTTAATTGGCATCACATGAAACAAACCTACATCACCAACGGAGCGACCAGCGAAGGCAGTCAGATATTAACAGCATGCGTCATGCGAACCAAACGAATCCAACTGAGAAGAGTTGATCTCGCTTACCTGTATTGCAACAATTTCCTGCAATATTCGAGCTTTTTGTATGCTGGGTTGCGACGCAGGTAGCGTGACATTTCGCATTAGACGTTCGCAAGCTTAGTCTGTTGTTTTCTTAGCTGTTTAACGTATCAGTTTCATAAAGAGGTTGTTTTTTGGTTGTATTACGGCACAGGCTTTACCCTTCCTCCGAACCATTTTAGCAGAAATACAAAACCACTTGTAGTAAGACAGTGGTAATGGAAGACACGTGCACTTCCTCATTTCGTTTCTTTGTCTTTTTCATCAACCTGCATTCACGCTCGAGTGACGCTGCCGTCTCCAATTGCCTTCAAATGTACCCGACTCCATTCCTTTTTACCCTTACAGTTAAAGTCGTTGCGCGCTCCTCAAACCATATCGATTTTCTCATGAGCTTATTGCTCCATATTACCATATTCTAAACATTTAATTTCCTTTGAGTGATCGCTTTCGTTGGCTAATACGAACCTTTCTTCGAATGTATTCTCTCAAAGCTGTTCCAAAGTGATTAAGGCTTCGGCAGGTTGTGCTTTTACGAGCTGGTTTCAATAGGAAAGACCTCTATTCCCTAACTGGTCGATATTTTTCCACCTTTGTCATGATTTTTTTAAGAGAAATAAAACCCAAAGAATATGAAGAACTCATTAAGTCTTAGCTAGTAATAGAGTTGGGACATTATGGTTTTGAGCTTCTCCCATCCAGACTCTGCGGTAGCAAAGAGTCCTATCGTTACTAAAGGTTCTGTATGACTGATTCTCCGCATGCTGAAGTGTTCCAGTTTTTTCTTTTAATCTACATATTTATTAAACACTCCGTCGATACTTCTTTTAAATACGTATATGATAAGGAAATAGCCAATCTTTGACTTTAGTCCTGAATTTTAATTTCACTACTGTGGAAGCTGTGGTGTGAGCCCGACGTAGGCCGCGTACAAAGCTATACAGCAGAAGTAATTGAAAAAAATACGAAGTGCAAAAATTAACAAATAATATTTAACATATACGCACAAACAATAATCTACATATAAGGAGTCGACAATTTGTACTCAAAACAAACAGTGAGCCATGATGAAAACTAACGTAACATACTCCTTTACATTTTCATGTTTTAAAACTATACAGAACTATCTAGACTAATCGACACCAATGACTCAGCCTACAAAAGTACCAAAAAAAAAAATTGTAATAACCTGCCACTAGAAAAAGTAATTATCAGTAAAGTACATGGCTACTCGTACAAAAACGACAGGTGTTTTTTGAACGAGAACATGAATTGAAGTAAAGCTTTTCGAATTAGTAACAAAAGTCTTCACGTTATAAATGCTAACAAAAACAGTATTAGACAGAGCTTTAGGACCTAAAACCTTTTAGCGTCGATAGCTTCATAATAATATTATAATGTCTCTGACACAGGAACAGGGTCGCGCAGTTCAATTTTTACGTTACGAAGAAAGTACCATAAGGCAATAACCTCCGCCGCGCATCTGAATTAAAGGTATAACTATATACATAATAAATAATAACTATATACATATAAAGGTATACTAAAAACCTTGGATAGAAACGTGTTAACGATTTTAAAGGGTAGAAGAATTTGGAAGTGGTACCCAAGTGATAAATTTTAACGCCCTCTTTGAAGCGTCGGAGCCGTACGATTCTCATATTCTGACCAAGGTATTCAATAAAAATTAAACATTTCCGTAAAAAATCCAAGTTAAAGAACAATTGAACAACTTCTTTCTGCAGGTAATACTCATAGCTTCAGTAGAGCTGTGCTCAAGTTACGATAAACGGCAACCTCCAAGAAGCATATCATCAAGCACAATGCCAATGGATCTATTGTAGAATCGACACCGGGCACATTACTCCAAAGTACTGTTAGGACTGAGCGTTGGTCCTAGGCACATAAAAAATTATGTAGAGGTGTTAATTTATGTCGGTTCTTGTTGTCTTTGTTGGTCTTATCCAGTAAATTACCATGCCCTGACTTATTTTAAGGTATATACTATCTGCGTGCAATAGAGCACTGAGACTCTTTCAGGTAATAGGAAATTACAAAAAGCCCTAGAAGGTTACCCTCTAGTAGCTACAGATCTAGCCATATCGAACGTGAAGCGTTAAGGCAATAATATTAAACTATTTTGGCCTAAGTTTTTACGTGAAAAAAGCTAAAGATCGCTACTTCAAGCTCCGATGACGACATATACTGCACCAAAAGTGCGATTAAACAAAGAAACAAACATATTAAGTGACAACGAATGATGATATAATGCTTTCTTTCATAATATAGTGGATGTTCGGCGAGTTCGCATAAACGTTTTTCGAAATTTACTTAAATTTTACAGCTCGGCTTTTTGTCACCTTAATTTTCTACCCACCTTGAAGATCATGAAAGTGTTTTTTAGCAATACTCCTTACAATGAAGATCCACAGTTGCGCATACTGCAACCTCAACACTCGAGCATCATATTTGAAGTTTTACAAGTGACTTCAAGGAAAATAGTATATGCATTTTTCTCATATAACGAAAATGAGTAAGATCAGATAAAAGTGTAAGATGATTTCCAAATGTATTTATTAATAAGCTTCCACGTGTTGCAACCGCCTGTCGTTAACGTTCAAACACCACGTAGTCGTCGCATGCAGATTTAAAGGCGCTTAATGGTGCCGCGTTCATTGTTGGACTCCCCACCTCTCTTTGTTTTCCTCTTCATACTTGAAGTACAGTTCCATGCAATCCGTGTCGGAAACATGCGTCCATCCATCAGGCTTCATATGGTAACACCTTACGATACCTTTGCACAACATATTGCAAATATGACGACAAATTGAACGGTTGCTTTTAAAATCAGAAAATCTAAAAAAAATCCTCTTTTTCATAACAATAGGTGATATATTCACGATGATTATTAATAGGTCGAAGAAAGTGGCAATTTTCATTTACTATTTTGTCATGTATTTATTTTATTAGTTTTTTTTTGTCCGCCGTCCTATCATCGCTTCGTCGTTATTCTGTTGACTAATGTCATTTGACTAATGTTGCGAATCCTGTTTCTACATAATAACTCCGACATTTTATAAAATAAAAACTATCTATGAAAAGAAAACATGAGAATATGAAACAAATATGAGAAAAATTAGAAGCATTTTAAAAGTATAAATACGACCGACAAATCAGCAAAATTGACGTTATAAAAATCGAGTTAAACTTATTAAGTTAATGATAACAAAGTTAAGTACTAAACAGATATAAACCGACAATAAGAACAAGAGGTCACAATCGTATTAACTCTTTTTAGTTATCTCCTGAAGTTTTTATTTTCCTCCACTAATTTCGCTGTTTTTTAGATTCGATTTTTTTGCGTACTACATGGTTATCAACAAAAAAATTGAAAGAGAAAGCGATAAGTAAAAACCGCCACCAACTACCAATTAACCTAATATAACAATAATTATTGTAGCTATTATTATTGTTATTATTATTATATCATTAAAAGATACATTTTAATGACACAGTTCAGTGTCATAAAATGACCTTTTTAACAGCTATAAATACTAAGTAAAATTTTACTTTAGGTAATTTGTTACGTAACTATCCGACATACTTTTTTCCTTTCTTACCTCCAGAAGCGAAATCTCGGAACGTGGCTGCAGTGATTGCTTTCCTGCCCAACTCGTACGCCTCTTCATCAGTCATGTCAAATCTACAAACGTTACGACAAAAAAATTATTAATTCACAACATAATGAAGGCTTCTACTGATTTTCTTTCAGAGTAGGAGGCATTACTACTTTAGAGAGAGAAAGAGCTTTAAAAAACCGACTTTTTTTTTTTAATAAATATTAGATAAAATTGCTGTCGTGATTCCACGCACCGGTAGTTGGTGTCGAGGACGCCGAGTGCGTATGGTGATCCAGATCCGCACGAAAATAGGTTGCCTGACATCCGGGTACCCGAATTATCGACCCAATACAAACCAGGTCCACGTTTGTCGTAGCCAATTATCATAGTTCCCATGGATAGACCCATACCTGTGAAACATAGAAAATGGCGAATTCAATAACAATAATTATCATAACGTTATAAGTGTAGTTATTGGTAAACTAATCATGCCGTACACCGTGAATGAATTAAAATAGTATGAACGCATACAACAAAAAAGAGCAAACTGAACTATTTCTCTGCACCTTTGTAATTGTAGAGAATGTTTGCAAGTAGTTTTGAGGCAGCTGCCACCGAGATACGCTCCTTGTTACGGAGTTCATACATACGACACCTGTACGCAATAAAAATCATATTATAAAGAGTAGACTAATGTACTGCCTTATGCCGGTTGCGGATATTTATCAATATGTTAATTCAAAACATTGAACGGTAAATATATAGAGAATTTTATTTCACTGGGTTGCGTTACGGCGCCTATGTTTGTTCTATATGTAATAGTTTATTTACATATTCATCAATCGTCTATATTTTATAGATTTGGTATCATCAATGCGGCTAAACTGGTGAGCGATAAGCACTTTATCAAACTGCGGATCCCAGATCTTTAATTTTATATCAGCTAGTAATTCATTAATTAAATAATTACCTTTCAGAAAGGATGCGAAGCCAGTAAGTGCAATCGGCAGCTCCTCCGGCCATTGTGCCCAATAGATAATCGTTGATTACGATCACCTAAAGTAACTCACCGACAGAAAAAGGTATAAACAGACATATGCTAGTGCGATCAGTACGTGCACATTTCTGCTATAGAGCAATGTAAACCTCAATTAGGCGACAAGACAACTACGATATGATTCCGAATTCTCCCAAGTGACTATTTCTGTAAAGAACAAATATTGTCCAAATGATGTATGAGCATGTAACACGTCTCAACTGCCTGTCGCAATCGCCAGTTTACCCAGGCAGCAGAAAGCGTTTTTACGTAAAGAGTTCCGAATGATAGAAATCATGTTGCAATTAAAATTTCTTTTCTAGTACCATGGCTATAATGATACCTTTTGAACGGACCCCGATGCTATATAGTTTCCACCAGTTGCTCGGGAGTCAACGCAGATGCATACGCCGCCCTGATACTTGAACGCGCACGTTGTCGTTCCTGCAACGCAATTATAATTAAAAAAAAATATATATATATATATATATATGTATATATATAGATAACTTGGACACAAAGATGGCTATATGTATTGCGCATCGCGGAACTAGACAAATTAGCTGTGGAAGAGTGAAACTGACTTGGCGTTCCAGGCAACAACTATGATACTGGACCTCTGACATAGTGCATATGTTCTTATACTTAGATCGATTTGTAAGAAATAAGCACACCCTTGTTGAAGTTCAGGTTCAATGGACGACCATGCTCGTCCCGCTGCTTCAGATGAGCTAACGTCTCTACAGGCTAGAATAAACAGCAGCAGTAACATCACATCTTAATTATATCATTCAGCTGAATCATTTAAGTTATTGCAAAAGATCAAAAAAAATATTTCAGTTGAGTACCATTGCACATTTGAGTGCATGAAATTTATGGTGATAGAACAGATTTAAGTAACCTCATTCTATCATAGTAAATTTCCATGATTAATATAATAAAACTGGGATGTCTCATCAACTGCATACCTCTGCAATCACATAAAAAAGAAAATTAGGTAATAACAATAGAAATATATTTCAAAGAAACAATATAGAAAAACAATAATTCTCAATCATTTTTGAGTTTCAATGTGTGACCGTGGTAATGATAAATCTTCAGAACTTTATGAAGACATTAGGTTCGGTTCTATCTATCTTATTTATCTAATAATAGCCTATCGAAAGAACTAAACAGGCAGACGTCAAAGGGGTTATCTCTCACCTCAATTCAAAGAGAAGTACACACCCCACCTTAGCAAGTACGAATTTATATGGAGCTGTTGCAGCGATCCGAAACGAAGCTTAAATTGACAACTTGAAAAAAACTGTATCGAAAGCCCACCTACCTCGGAAAATGGAGGCACACAAATTTTTGAATGAAACTTTATATTATCATCCACATCTTCCAGACTTTTCAGCTCATCATCGCATCGCGGTTTGAACGCTCGTAGATGATCGAGTCTCACGAGACTATCCAAAGCCATTTTCTTCTTCACTCACGGAATTGCGTCAATGTAAATAGTTAGACACCGGCGTTCGTTTAACGACAGAAATATCCACCGCAATTGTGAACTGTCACTGTTTTGGCTGCTAAATTCTGAGCCTGTGTCAGTATCTTAGCAGACGACGTACAACAAATTACTCTGTTTTTGGCTTCGCTGGGACAGGCAAGGCAACTGGGCACAATAGTATTTTTCTGCTTTACACCCAGTGTTACCGTTAAGCATTCCATCAGACGGCTTACTCCCAGTACGAAACGAAGCTGCTTATGTCCGGATCGGAACCTAGAGGAGAACAATGGCACCTTGCAAAAAGTTATCGCGGAAGTGAATATGAAGAATATAACTGAATGGATGAATATCGGAGTTTAGTCGAGCATGGAGCCCGGCAAACTTTGAACTTAGTCAAGTGTTAGTAACTGTCAATCGCAATCAGTTTTGCATCTGTTGAAAAGAGTTGTCACTTAAATGTCGGACTAAATCACTCAGCTATGCGAAACACAACGAGGTTGCATATCCTTTTCATTTATGTATGTTAGTTAACGCATGACTTTGGTTATAACTGTTATGTCTTAGCTGTAATAGATATGAATACTTAGATGTTTAATAATTATGATATCTAAATGGCAGCACTTAAAATTCATGACCTATATTTGACGACATATCCTATTAAAAATGCCCTATAACTCTTCCAGTTTCTTTTAGCTGAGAAGGATATTGGGTCAGTGCTTGAAAGTGTATCTTCTACTGTATTGTTATCTGTTGCACAACCAACAGCTTTGCAGGGATATTCCAAAAAAATAAACCTTTATTATATTGGTTGTAGGTTCATTCAAGTTCGCAGCACTTGATATTAGAGACCCTAGCTTAGGAGATAACTGCTTGCTTTTAAAGTGGTGTAACATTTGGAAGCGATTGGATAAACGTTTATTACCTGCCCAAAATAAAGCATGCCCACGAACTACCAAAACTATTTGTATCCGCCAATATATATATATATATATAATGTGGTAGCGAAGCAAAATGTTTTTGTATAATGCTGTACATAACAAGTACTGAGTGCTGTATACTTTAGCGATGAATCGCACATTATTTTTAATGACTGGCATTTTTTTTAGTTTGAACCATGTGATCATTGTCATTGACCTCACAAAATATCACACAGTAATCCCACCGAGGCCCTTGCAGGGCTGCCGACTAGTAAAAGGGGAAAAGTTATGCTAGGGCGAAGCCAAACGCGGCAGGTTGCGCGTCTGTACTATATACTAGCTTTTCACACTAATAGACAGTTACACAGATCTGGATTACTTTTTGCTATTGATATCAGATTGGCTTGAACCTCGTTCAGAACACAATGCCATGAACTAAACTATACAGATAAAATATGCAAACACAATTGATTGCACTACTGTGAATCAATATGCGAGTACAAAAACATTTCCTTTTTGTACCGTCATAGTTTTATTTAAGTGAACGGTAGTACAAAAGGACAAGACACATCGCTACCTAATGTCGTTAAACCCGCAAGGACCGTAACACGGTTTCGATAATCTATATAACGATATCTATACATGCAGACAAATAAATATAAAGAGAATGCTAACAACAGCGCGTCCGTTTTTCCGGAGATACACTTCTATAAACCTATTAGCAGACAATAGATATTAATAATACTAGTCAATCAAGTATTCATAATACTACCTATTATATACAAACAAACAACATTGTCAGTGTGATTGAACTAGCTATATATAGGGTGTACATGAGACGGTCATACGTTGTCCAGCCGTAGTAAAAAGAAGTAAGTTAAAAATCAGAGAAGATGCTGGATAAGTTACAAAGATCTGAATTTCGCTAAGCAGGCTAGTCCTTATTTTTGGAATGCATGCGAAGGACACTTAGCGGCGTTTCCAAAACTTCTAACTATCGTTGAACTTTTATGAGGAAAGTTACGGTTTTGCCGTTTTAGTTTTTTTCCAGTGTGGGTCTCTTTTTCGTTGGTCTACAGACGTGATCCTTTCTAGCAAATCACCTCAAAGCCAGCGCGGCGCCTGCTTCGGGTATTGTAAGCTGGGCCTTGTACGTTCTCGTACCATGAATTTTTCACAACATCACTCAAATGGAAGGATGAGTCTTGAAGTAATTCGCTTCGCGGTGTAGCGTCTTTCGGAGTTGAAGCCATTAGACCTTCTGAAGCACAGTTATACGAGTGAATTAAAAATGATTTAACCTTGCTTGTATTTAGAATGGATTTCTTGCTGATAGCGAACTCGAGGGTGTTATAAGGTGGCATTTATAGACCGTCCCATGAATAGTGATTTCTTCTTTACAATCCCAATGCATTTCATGCATTATTTCATAGACTATCCGCGTTATGTTTCACAAATGAAGTATCTATTTCATTCATCGTTTACAAACTACCACTTATAATCCTTCAATCTAATTAAGTAAATATTGAAATTATTACGAAAGCTAATTTTTCTCAAGATTCCGCTTGACTAGGATATTGTATAAGAACATACTGCGAGGTACTTCGTAGATACGATCAGCTAAAGCAAAGCTTCAAAACGAGTGAAATAATAGCTGGTATGTGTCATACTCTGGTAACTTGAGCTATTACAGAAAAATTGAAAAAAACGCGCCGTGGCTTTAAGGTTGTACAATAAAAGAAAAATCTCCCTTATCATGTAATAAGAAAAATGGTAAATAAAATACTGCAAATTTTTTATTAATACAATTCAAAATGGGTGTTTAGTTATTACACTTTATAACTTACCTATATTTGTTCCAATGAACGACTTATAAGTAAATGTACTATCGCAGAGCTGACTTAGCCTGCTGCGTCGTCCCAGTCCAATTTCCCTACTCTGAAATTAGACCGGAAGTTCATCATGCATGAAAAGTAAATAGTACCGAGAATTTTTTTTACTGGAAACTATCCAATCAAGAAATGCATAGAAGGTATGAGTAAACTATTCCCACCTGATTCTCGTTGTGAAAAATTGTCGAAGGAGCACTCCTATCTTTTGCGGCTTCTTTCGTCATTTTGGGGATATGCCGAGATCCCTCCATCACAAACCCATGCTTCCGTCTTTGTGCTACCAAGCCTGTGGGGTTGTCTAGCGACGATTTCGTATTTGACTTTTCAACAGTCGATGCATCGTAATTATTCGTTTTAGTATCGTTGATCAGGCGCCTATTTCCTGAGGAAGCTGTGTCATTGCTGCTGGGATCCCAGCTGCCCGTCGGCTCCGGAGGTTCCACAATAAGAGCACGCCGTCGAGACTTTGCGCTCGATAACGAGGACGTGCAAATGGCAAAATGCGCAAACGGAGAGTAACCCTGACAGTCAAGGAGCGTTAGCGTGCAGTATGCACATCACGAAAAACAACAAAAGATCTACCATTTCGCGTTTAGAGTTTACGTTCGATACAGTAAGATGTTACGGTATGTTTATGTAAATAAGATTAGGCAAAGTCTATGCCGATATTCCCTATTCTGCTTATAAAGTGCAACACTCTGATCAAAGGGCACTACTAGAAAATGGTGTATTGCTTATTATTTTCATTCACCTAATGTTTCACTATGTTTACAACACCATCCCTTCGGAAAACGACACGTATGTAATGTGTTTTTATATCGTGTAAAGAAGTACATTTCTATTCACTAGATAGACTTAGCAGAGTGCAACGCAGATGCTTATGTGACGCATCAAGTGTAAGCCTAGTGGTGCCTGAAATCCAGGTCAACCGAAGCCAAGTTTGCCTTTCAAGGAATACAAGGTGTATGCGAAAAACGTGCCGATGCATAATCGTTTCTAATTTCTTTATCAGTTTTGTTGCCTTTTGAGCAAGAACTCTCCTTCGTTGGTACTGCCCGGTGAACGTTTACGTTGTCACAATCGATCCACGCTAATTGAATCGTACAAAATTCATAGCGTACATTAGAATAAAAGCCAACATTACACAGTTGTTTTGAGATCATTTCCCGTAACTAATTTTTACCGTCTGCTTAGTAAGTGTTCATCCTAAATCTCGGATCACGATCGTACACATCACATACCAACATGCATTTTTCTTAAAGGCTGGTCATACGCTAATGGAAGCTGCTTTGATGGTTAGGCTCAGAAAGCACCCAAAGTTCGCAAGTTTCAAGTATTCTTCGTCATACAGATCGATGCGACTTTTTCATCAGATGCACCGCCAATTCTGATGACCTGTTCTATTAAAATCTGCGGGTTTCCCTCTGCAAGCGCCGATGTAAGCTTCGCATAATTTTATAAGTTATCCAGATTACGGCTAAGTGTGATGCACAGCGCCCGCATTTTCACAGAAAGTGCGCCACTTCTGAATGGTGCGTTTAATAACTATCTAGGATTCGTACATCGGGCATATTTCTGCGTCAACTTTTCTATTTTTAGAAATAAAAAAGAGAAGTCTTGGAATAACAGCTTATTAGATACAAACAAGCTCCGTGCTAACGGATAATTATAATCGCATTGTGTGTGTGAATAAACCACCTAGAGCATTTATCTCCAGGGCCAAAAGGTCAAGCAGAAAATTCTTTACGATCTTTTGGTATACCCAATATAATTATGTTGCAATTACACTTACGATAAAACAGCCTTGTACTTAAAAGTCACCTTTACCACTGTTAATGATTTAAGCCGACATCATTATCTTTATTATTTTCTTTATCCTTCAACGCCCTTTGTTCCGAACTGAAAGCTTTTTTTCAATACCAACCTTTGTAGATTCATTGTGGTAACCTGGAGCAACGATAATAATACTTTCGTCCAGGATCGTTTTTTGTGAGGTATCCCGTTTCCTGTTTCCTGGATTCGGAAGGCCTTCTGTTAATTTCGGCTTTCTCTGGCTTGTCGAGGGTTTTAAATAGGTTTTATCAAATTTAGGATCCCCATGCTGAAGTGGCAAATGGTCGGATTCGCTTGAATCGGATAAGAGTTTCATGGACGGGCTTGTAATAACGATGTCAAGCACTTCTGAAAATGTTAATTTGCCATACAAGTAATCGTAATAGCTGCAAATGGACAGCATAGAGGCCTAGTAGATTGATGATTTGCCTTGTTTTCCAGGCATGAGGGCGTTTATTATTTCTATTCATTAATTTATTCATCTCTTTACGCCTAACTATCGGCATCGCACATCCGCAATTCATAAAGCAAATTGACGTAGCGTTTGAAAGGATTATTTTTTTTTATTATGTTTATTATTATTGTTAATGCTGTTCTGGTTATTATTGAATGTAAAAACAAGTGGGTTACAAGAGTCACCAGGTACAAAATGATTCAGCATCATTACGTATGATGATACTGAAAACCAACTCTATTACTGACTCGCAAAACAAGTCTTCACACTATTTTGCGCTCGGCGGTAGCATTGCATAGATAGCATCATCGTAATGATCCTTTCTTCAATGCGCGACAGCATCAGGCGTTACAGGGTACAGTCAAGTAATTTCAGTTGCTAGATTATGCTCTAAAAGTCACGCATTATGATAACTAGTAGAGCAGCTGCACTATAACATGCACCGAATGCGATATCAAAGCAATTTAGAATACCTGTAATAGGCTGTAATCCACTATCGAGTGAACTCACGGCTGGTCCGCACTTGTCCTTCTGATCGGTCCTAGTCAATCCAGGTTGTTTGTGAACATCTCCGACGTATTCAGTCTCTGCCTCAATAGCATTGTCGTCTTTTTCTTTTTTGAATAACATCCGCTTCTTACGTCGGCTGCGCTTGTCGACGTTGCAGGACGGATTGTCGGAATCAGGATTTCCGGCAAGCTTCTTACTACATTCGTCCAGCTGCAAGCGTACCTCAAACTCTTGGACTCTGTCGGATGCGCCGCAAATATCATGCGTCTCTGAGTTCGCTGTGGTTCTGCTGATTGCGGGTGGCTGGCTGGTTACAGGATCGCTCTGAGCTAGTTGCTCAGATAAGGTGGTCGTTATCCAATGGTTTCCGGAAGCAGGAATAGATTCCATGATCGTTGATAAACTTTCGCCGAAACGAAAATACTCCCGTTCAGGGCGATACGTGACCCCCTTGTTAAGTTCAGCTAATGATTCCATCAAGTCGACCTTAAAGAAGCAACAATAAAGAATAAGAACTCTATACGTTGCCGTGATACGTAGAAAATATTCAGGTCAGTTATTTATTATTTACGCAATTTTTGGCTTTCTTCAATAATTAATATAACTGAACAAAGGCAAGAGATATCCTGATGTGTACAATCGATACATCATGATCAATAGTATATAAACGTTAATATTTTTTGCTTGGTGCATCTGTAGGTGCTCCTCAGTTGATACTGAGATGAAACCCACCTCCAATGAAACGGGAAAGGTGTCTTCGTTAAGCACAAAGGCCCTCATCGTCGCAACACTTGAACAAGATTGGGTTACACGCTCGATAGTGTCGAGTTGTTTACTAACTGCCTCCAGCTGAAGTCGAATCGCTTGAATCCACGGTCGACCTATAAGGGTAAGTAAGTCGATTTGATGGGTTCGCCGGCAGTTCAACTATAAACAGTCTATAGATTTAGCCGAGCAAGACTTTTCCTTCAGTTTTTACGCTAACGCACTACAATGTCACGTACGCATGTTTTTATATTATAGAGTTTTTAAAAAATACGGGTAAGAACAGTTCGATTTTTATATTTATTGCATAATTCCGAAAGGTGGTAACACTGCACGATTTGCGACACCGATCACGCTATACTTTTTAGGCAAGCCTTGCCTTTCAATAAACGGTGCTTCTGCAATGAACGATATCGTAAGTACATTCAAACATATGTTGGAAGAAAATAAGTAAATTCCACGTGTCCCTTGTATCCTACACCAATGGTTTTGGTCGCCAAAAAGGAAGACGGAATATCGAAAAGGTGTACACCTTTTTTCCCTGAAAAAGACGACTAAAAGGCCAACTACCGTGAACGATTTATATGTTCTTGTACTCACACTGTGCGTATTTGATCGCGAGCTTTTCAAGCAGCAACTGTTGAGTCTTAAAGGCTTCCTCGGATTCACGCAAGAGGTTCACTTCTTTTGCGAGCTGATGATTCAAATCTCGGTACTGAGCTCGCTCCACGTGGCAACGTTCGTTTACGCACACGGATCGATGTCGTATCGCAGTCGGATGGCGCTTTAGAATTATTCGGCCCTACCAAAAAGTGGTCTGGTTTACTTTTAACGTTAAAACATCCGAATATAGAAGGTGGCCTTCTTCGAACTCTCTTCGTTCTTATTTGTTGGAGACCTCATTGAAGCCGAAATCGCTCCACGGGCACATTTTTGCAACATTTTTGCCGCTACTTAAGTAGCGGCAAAAATGTTGCATTCGAATTGCAGTACTCTAGCAATGACGCGTTGCAGGGTCTCCCAGCATCAAGATTGTAGCAGTCTCAGAAAGCTACGGAACGTGGAAGTACCATATAGGCGTCAAATAATCAGTTTTTTTATTTCAGACCATCCGAGATACGTTACAAATATATTATAAAGCGCACAATGAGCTCGTTGTCGCCTCACAAATGTGTCCTTCTGGATATTAAGAACATGAAATTTTATTACACTGTTTGCAAATGCGATATTATTATATTCGGTGTGAGCGAAAGGTCTCTTGACGATTTGAGAGTTTCGATTCTGCATCTATACAGTGAATATGCTATATGTACAAATTGATCAAACGCATTTTTCTTCAATGTCAAAAAACCTTTGCCGCAGCATTTATAGCACCAGCAGGTTAGCAACATGAAATGACCTCCAATACCTGATTTTGTCCACATATAATTTTTTGCCTATATACACTTAAAGGAGACCTTGAAAAATGCATAGGACTATTAGACATAATTAAGCGCGGATCCATATATATGAGGTCTGAATCGTGACGACATTGGTAAATTACTCACTATGGCAGACTTGGAACGAAATGGGTTGGCGTAACATTTTCGTATTCCTTTTCGGATTTTGGCCTGCCTACACAGCATCGCTTGAAGCACAACAAGAAACTTAAACAAAAATCATTTAGCTAACTTTTTTAAACCAATCCGATCGCGTAACACTGGCGAGGCACAGAATATCGAACGTAAACAGCGAATCAGCAACGGGCCATTTGTGGCTTGACACGTTCATACGATCATAGCGTCCGCAGACACGAAACCATCAGTCTGTTTATGGTCACACGAGAAAACAGAGGGACGCCTTGGCCATTGTGCACGTCGATTTTAAAGCACGCTAGTCTGAATTTCATCAAAAGCGTTTGCTGAATTCATAACTGAGTTGGTTCCCTGCGCTCTCACGACGCAGGGACGAAGAAAATGATCGAAATAAAACATGCTCTCAATTGAAAACAGCAGACCATTTTCGTCCAACTACGGGACCTATGAAATGAGCGTCACCTGCACGGCGAACAGATGCGATTGCTGCTCTGGTTTTCTTAGATCTGTCATTCTTTCATGCGTTTTTAGATATTTCACTATTGCCGATTTGGTTATTCTTAGGAAATTATATGTGTGAAGCTAACTTAAACTGTTTAAACTTGAAGTTTGAGTAAATATCAATATATCATTATATATCATATTATGGTAAGTTAAGAGGATTATGGCAAGTTCGTATGTCTTTAAAGCTGAACGATTCCAAAGCAAAAAAAGCTATTGTTGTGGTACACATTGAATGTACATGTTTGTTTTACAAGCCATCTACGCGACGATCGTACTCCGTCAAATTTTCGCCATTTATCTGAAAAACAATTATATATATATATATATATATATATATATATATATATATATATATATACGTTTTAGGATAATAATAACTCGCAATATATAATAGCTTAGTTTTTTTCTTTCAAGATAAAATGTTCGATAAAGAATAATTGATTATCCTTGCTGGCACGTTTTATAAACATCTTATAGACAAGCAGCAATGGGGTCTGGGGGCATTTTTTTTTTCAGTTATCACAAGCACAGTCATTTACCACGTTCCACCAGAGTGTTGCAGCCACAGCTGCAATCACAGAGCTCAGTGCGAAATAAGTTATTCCCCAGAGATACGACTCTTAGTTCATCAGTACTGACCCTCTTGTCTAATAAGTAGTTAAACGCTTAACGATTGATCATCACACACAAAAAAATCAATCAATTGTAGGCGATTTATCTGTGAGAACAAGTTTTCGTATTGTCAGCCATTACTCCTAGATGCAAAGTGTGGCAGTTCCCGATTGCTGAAAGTTGACTTCAAGCAGCAGGACCTTTTCTTAAGTAAAACTCTTATCGGTCTATGTGTAAATACCAGTGATCATTTGTAATAATGCCATATGCATATTGAAAGCCTGCTAATTATCGCAAACAGAAGGCATAACTCTGGCGAAACTAAACTCGATAAGACATTTATTCCTGTTTGCCGTATTTAATGTGTCTAGATCACTATTTGAAATGAACCCTCGATCTAATCGTGTGCAAAAGAGATAAACATATCAAACACGTCGGTAGCCGAAACAATGTGCTTTTGAATGGCCCGTCGACAGATGATTATAAAAATAGACATTTCAAAATAGCGTGACCTGATTAATAACGTGTTGTGATTTAGGCACGATCATAGATAGAGGTGCTCTAGAAGGTCCTGTTTTGTGGGTCCAGTTTTCCAATATCAGCAACTCGTATGTTGTCGTTTATCATGTTTCTTCATGTGTAAGTTTATAAACTTTATACAGTTTCATTAACGAGCATCTATGAGAGATGATCCAATTTTGTGTGCGCATCTTTCTTTACCTATCCCACTTAGCTTACGGAAACTATAAAAATATTTTCATTCATTTATAAAATATTGGCGTTCATTTTACACATATGTATGTCTCCATGTTTCACAAACGATAGCGTAATTTGTATTGTACTTAGTTTTTCATAGGTATCGATATGGGCAAATAAGTTAGTAGTTTATCAAATGTCAATACCCTAGATAAGTTCTCGCAGTATATATATATGTACACAAAATAGATGGTGACCCTGGTTCCCTTTTATATAGTCTGCTCCTTTTGCAGACTCAGCGTTGTTAACTAGCGAGTGTTGATCGCCTTAGCAGGTACACCCTTTTTGTTGTATAACTTTTACCATTACTTAATATTTCAAGTTAGGCACGTCCTTCACTGGCTCTTGGAAGCATCCAATCGCAATGTCCCAATGAAATTGCCACAACCTCCGACGAGATCTTATAACCTGATGGTAAACATTTCCTAGCCAGATGACGGAGCGCATGACCTAATATTGTGGTCCCATCAATGAAATAGTAGCACTTGAAACAACTTAGTAACTTCGATTGTATAGCCACATTCACAAACATTCGTTTTTGCATGAAACGCGACGATCGTGATCGACGGCAATAAGCGGGAACAATATTTCTAGTTCACCCTCATCCGCTTTAAGACACAGAATTTTGACGATACTAAAGCGTACATTAACATTGTATGTTTATATTATGCTTTCGACGAAAAATAAAATGTAATTTTACATTTATTTTTACGTTTACGGAGAAATGTAAATGAAACATAGCTGCAGCAATCCTAAAACGGACTCTCTCGGAAATCGTCAACTTTCGAAAAGTTCGTTTGAATTCCGAACTTTTGTTGATTGAGAAGTTACTGCATTAGTCTAACGAATCAGTAAAACAGTCCTTGCCGCTATTTTTTCGACAATGTCATTGTATACAAAAGCAACAGATTGTTGTTCAAATAACAGCTGTCACTCTGAGTTCCGGGCAGTTTCCGTCAGATGCGTCAGAGTTGTACGATTGCTAGCTTTCGGGATTGGATTATTATGCACATTTTTGCTACACAAAAAAGTCGTTTAGTCTTTTTGTTTATTTCGAGCGCCTCTAGAGACACGGGGTGGGATTATCTTTAGCATTTCGTCCTTTGCATCTATCTGTTGTCTTCCATTACTTATCTTCTTTCATGATGGACACTGTTTCCCAGTTTCAATCAGAATCATTACATGCCCTAAGTTGAGTCCGAACCGTACATTGCCGCTGCTTTCTGCACAGTCATAGATGACAGCGTGTTTCTGGATGATTAAAGCATAGGGCTCCAGGAGTTGCCTCTATGGAGGGTCGCCACCTATAGTGGGTTAACGCTTCGCTCAAATGGGCAGAGTGGTACTGCGAATGCTCAGCTGCTGCCCGTGGACGAAGTGTCAGGCCTGGTCTAACATTGTTAACCAGTCTGGTGTCGACTGGGCGTGGATTAAGGGGCCAAGTACGTCCGTGTTTGATCCCTTTTACCCCGTCTTCTACCCTCGGACTCTCTCGCCTACCCCAACTAGCCTCTGTACCATGGAGTCCAGCGTTATACCACGCCCCCAATGTTGACACCGAACTTCAGCGTACTTTAGCAGCACCATAGAAACCTACACATCCACCCACGCCCAACATGGTCCTGTATGAACGTACGGTGTCGCGCAGGACTTGTGAGTAATTGTACTATCCTATCTTCTGCATAGAGACACACACGGCTATTGCAGAGACTAGCGACAGCATGAGTTGCTATCGGTAGTGTCCTGTTTACACATACAGGACCACGAATTACACACATATAGACATAAAATACTGGGCACAAACTTGATCCTAAGCGAGTTTACATACTGATCCTAGATTCAGTTGAGCTTTAATGCTGGCCTGACGACCGTTCTCCAAGTCAGATGCGTCTAACTACTCTCGGTGTATGCACGTCGTCCCGCACCATTTAGTTGACATAGTAGTGCCGAGAGTCTTGCACCGCTTCGAAAGTTACAGGGTGGCGTGCGGCACGGTCTATGCCCACGCCGGCATCTTGTGACCCAAGAGTATCAGGAAATATACCAATGACGTGAACGAACAGAAATACCCGAACAACCTCAAGCTCGATCACTGCCATTCGAGTGGTACGACTCCGATCTTACTGAAAATCGAAACGGGAAGCTAAGGAGTAAACAACCAAGTTTCGTGCCGAAAAATCCATGTCGTATTCATCAGCAAAAGTAAAACAAGCCCAGTGTTTTTGTGTGTGTGGGTGTGTGTGTGTGTGGGTGCGTGCGTATGCGTGTCAATACTGCAGAAAATTCTCTTGTTACCATTGCTTGTTGATCCCCATGAGCACTATACTGTATCTCTATACTACACACTACTTTTCTATACTCAGTCGGCGCAATCTATATCGTTACTTATATCCAATCAAGAGTACAATTAGGGCGATCTAGCCGTAACCCTTGTCTGTCCATAAAAGATCCTGCAAATTCGCTGTTCCTCATAAAGAGGATTTTCGCGAGTTGTCGCTGATCATCGAAGTAGGATTGTTGTCGTAAAAAGAACAGGCTGTCTCCTTGTCAGCAGAGATCGTATAGAACATGCACGATTTTAGTGCCGAGCTATTATATCGCCAGTGTCCCGATTACGTCGTAACTTTAGGTGTGAGTCTGAAGCCTGAGTTCTTCATCGGCGCTGTTATTGCCATAGAGGGGTTGTGTCCAAGCAACTGATTGCAAGGTTATACGCAGTAATTAACAGATAATTATATTTACTCGGCATCGGTACGTAATAAATATAAAGAAAGTGAGTGGTGCAAGAGGGAGATTTGAATACTGTTGAGACGTGCTGGTACCTGCGCATGGAGTGTGATGATATCGGAACCGGTGGTGACGCCAGACGCGCTCAAGGATGCTATAACGTCGTCTCCACGCCACGTTTCGAAGGGAGGTCCTATGGATAACATCTATAAAAGCTACGTTTTTCTCATCCAGTCAGGCTTTGGATACTATTATACATGGTAAGCTTTAGAGATATATGATCGAAAGATATTTAATGTTAAACAAGCTCGTAAGCATGCGCTATGCGATCATTCATTTTCACTAGTTAGAGGGTACAATAAAGAGTGTCGTAGCAGTCTGGCACAGCCCGACCATCCGTTTGGTTCAATGAGGGACCAATGGACTTGATTTAAGTATGTGGATGAACAGCGGGTTTACATGTTGCTGATGAATGTCGTTTTCCATATCTACTCAAAAATTGTGTAGTAGAAAAAATATCGTATACAAATTATGTGGTTTAGAACGACTGGAGATAATTTCATTCAGAGCTTGTTTATATTTTTTTTAATGATAAAAATTGTATTAGTTATTTGGTGAGAGTGTTGTCTATGTAATACTATGTCATTAGTTTTCTGTTTAGGGAGGGCGCTGCGCAAAGTATTAGCTTTAATACGTTCAAAAACATACCCCATCTGCAATTTTATTGAAGGAACAGTCACGCTGCCAGGGCTTGATTCGTGCCAAATATAATTCAATAAAAATTCATAGAACAAATCAAAACTGGCTTATCACTCGATGACACACGAAGTCGAAGGAAGGGTTCGAATCTCAATAGCCACATGTATTATTTTCGTTTCTGTCTAGGGTGAAGTGTGCATAATAGTTCACTTGTTTTGGACATCAGCTAATCATTTCAGATCGATGAAGGTAATTAAGCTACCCTATCCAAAGGGCACATATCGTTTGCTATGAGCGAGCGATACGATTCAACGATTGTATATTGTCAGCTATT